>NC_045436.1:17957967-18010956 GCF_002776525.5 Piliocolobus tephrosceles | reverse complement strand
TGGGGTTGTTTGTTTTTTTCTTGTATATTTGTTTGAGTTCTTTGTAGATTCTGGAAATTAGCCCTTTGTCAGATGAGTAGGTTGCAAAAATTTTCTCCCATTCTGTAGGTTTCCTATTCACTCTGATGGTAGTTTCTTTTGCTGTGCAGAAGCTCTTTAGTTTAATTAGATCCCATTTGTCAATTTTGGCTTTTGCTGCTGTTGATTTTGGTGTTTTAGACATGAAGTCCTTGCCCATGCCTATGTCCTGAATGGTACTACCTAGATTTTCTTCTAGGGTTTTTATGGTATTAGGTCTAACATTTAAGTCTCTAATCCATCTTGAATTAATCTTCGTATAAGGAGTAAGGAAAGGATCCAGTTTCAGCTTTCTACTTATGGCTAGCCAATTTTCCCAGCACCATTTATTAAATAGGGAATCCTTTCCCCATTTCTTGTTTTTGTCAGGTTTGTCAAAGATCAGATGGTTGTAGATGTGTGGCATTATTTCTGAAGGCTCCGTTCTGTTCCATTGGTCTATATCTCTGTTTTGGTACCAGTACCATGCTGTTTTGGTTACTGTAGCCTTGTAGTATAGTTTGAAGTCAGGTAGCGTGACGCCTCCGGCTTTGTCCTTTTGACTTAGGATTGTCTTGGCAATGCGGGCTCTTTTTTGGTTCCATATGAACTTTAAAGCAGTTTTTTCCAATTCGGTGAAGAAACTCATTGGTAGCTTGATGGGGATGGCATTGAATCTATAAATAACCTTGGGCAGTATGGCCATTTTCACGATATTGATTCTTCCTATCCATGAGCATGGTATGTTCTTCCATTTGTTTGTGTCCTCTTTTATTTCACTGAGCAGTGGTTTGTAGTTCTCCTTGAAGAGGTCGTTTACATCCCTTGTAAGCTGGATTCCTAAGTATTTGATTCTCTTTGAAGCAATTGTGAATGGAAGTTCATTCCTGATTTGGCTCTCTGCTTGTCTGTTACTGGTGTATAAGAATGCTTGTGATTTTTGCACATTAATTTTGTATCCTGAGACTTTGCTGAAGTTGCTTATCAGCTTAAGAAGATTTTGGGCTGAGACAATGGGGTTTTCTAAATATACAATCATGTCATCTGCAAACTCTACAAGCCAGAAGAGAGTGGGGGCCAATATTCAACGTTCTTAAAGAAAAGAATTTTAAACCCAAAATTTCATATCCAGCCAAACTAAGTTTCATAAGTGAAGGAGAAATAAAATTCTTTACAGATAAGCAAATGCTTAGAGATTTTGTCATCACCAGGCCTGCCTTACAAGAGACCCTGAAGGAAGCCCTAAACGTGGAAAGGAACAACAGGTACCAGCCATTGCAAAAACATGCCAAAATGTAAAGACCATCGAGGCTAGGAAGAAACTGCATCAAATAATGAGCAAAATAACCAGTTAATATCACAATGGCAGGATCAAGTTCCCACATAACAATATTAACCTTAAATGTAAATGGACTAAATGCTCCAATTAAAAGACACAGACTGGCAAACTGGATAAAGAGTCAAGACCCATCAGTCTGCTGTCTTCAGGAGACCCATCTCACATGCAGAGACATACATAGGCTCAAAACAAAGGGATGCAGGAAGATCTACCAAGCAAATGGAGAACAAAAAAAAGCAGGGGTTGCAATCCTAGTCTCTGATAAAACAGACTTTAAACCATCAAAGATCAAAAGAGACAAAGAAGGCCATTACATAATGGTAAAGGGATCAATTCAACAGGAAGAGCTAACTATCCTAAATATATATGCACCCAATACAGGAGCACCCAGATTCATAAAGCAAGTTCTTAGAGACTTACAAAGAGACTTAGACTCTCATACAATAATAATGGGAGACTTCAACACTCCACTGTCAACATTAGACAGATCAACGAGACAGAAAGTTAACAAGGATATCCAGGAATTGAACTCATCTCTGCACCAAGCGGACCTAATAGACATCTATAGAACTCTCCACCCCAAGTCAACAGAATATACATTCTTCTCAGCACCACGTCGCACTTATTCCAAAATTGACCACATAATTGGAAGTAAAGCACTCCTCAGCAAATGTAAAAGAACAGAAATTATAACAAACTGTCTCTCAGACCACAGTGCAATCAAACTAGAACTCAGGACTAAGAAACTCAATCAAAACCGCTCAACTACATGGAAACTGAACAACCTGCTTCTGAATGACTACTGGGTACATAGCGAAATGAAAGCAGAAATAAAGATGTTCTTTGAAACCAATGAGAACAAAGATACAACATACCAGAATCTCTGGGACACATTTAAAGCAGTGGGTAGAGGGAAATTTATAGCACTAAGTGCCCACAAGAGAAAGCAGGAAAGATCTAAAATTGACACTCTAACATCACAATTAAACGAACTAGAGAGGCAAGAGCAAACACATTCAAAAGCTAGCAGAAGGCAAGAAATAACTGAGATCAGAGCAGAACTGAAGGAGATAGAGACACAAAAAACCCTCCAAAAAATCAATGAATCCAGGAGTTGGTTTTTTGAAAAGATCAACAAAATTGACAGACCGCTAGCAAGATTAATAAAGAAGAAAAGAGAGAGGAATCAAATAGACGCAATAAAAAATGATAAAGGGGATATCACCACCGACCCCACAGAAATACAAACTACCATCAGAGAATACTATAAACACCTCTACGCAAATCAACTAGAAAATCTAGAAGAAATGGATAATTTCCTGGACACTTACACTCTTCCAAGACTAAACCAGGAAGAAGTTGAATCCCTGAATAGACCAATAGCAGGCTCTGAAATTGAGGCAACAATTAATAGCCTACCCACCAAAAAAAGCCCAGGACCAGATGGATTCACAGCTGAATTCTACCAGAGGTACAAGGAGGAGCTGATACCATTCCTTCTGAAACTATTCCAATCAATAGAAAAAGAGGGAATCCTCCCTAACTCATTTTATGAGGCCAACATCATCCTGATACCAAAGCCTGGCAGAGACACAACAAAAAAAGAGAATTTTAGGATGCCCTCTCTCACCACTCCTATTCAACATAGTGTTGGAAGTTCTGGCTAGGGCAATCAGGCAAGAGAAAGAAATCAAGGGTATTCAGTTAGGAAAAGAAGAAGTCAAATAAATTGTCCATTTATATTTTCAAAGAAAAATTCCCCAGAGTTTCTGGCAGAAAGAGAAATAAAAGTGGTCATTTTAAAAGAAGTACAAAGCCTTCTGTTCTCCTGAGCAAAGCCTGCATTTATCGTAAACAATGTTGCCAAAGTCTAACCCACATGGAAATTACCAGAGCTTAACTGACTTGAGGGAAGGAAAATACACAATTTCAGACACTTGCAATTCTTCTATCTCATCTCAGGGTGGTGGAGATGCCTAGAAGGGGTTGCATAGGTCACATTCCAAGGGTCAATTATCACTAACAGACTGAAAGCTAATCATAGAACTACAGAACACTGCCTTTCCTTCCACACCAATAAAGCTCTGGAATAATAACAGGGGATTACAATGCAAAGAACTGCATGTCTCAGATACTACTAAGTAGGGGTCTCTATGGGAAACTAAAGCCAACAGGAGAGGTAAAAAGAAAAACATGAGGTAAGTTTTAGCCTCTGCTATTGACAGATAAAATAAACAGTAAACACAGCATAACCACTAGCTAAGTAAAAATAAAACTACACACTAATGTTCTCTTTAATTCAATTCCTTTCTCCTGATATGTCATGTTCAGCTATCAACAAAAAATTACAAGGCATGCTAAAAGACAAAACACAGCTTAAACAGACAAATCAAGAGTTAGAATCATACTTCAATATAGCAGAGACTTTGTAATGATAAGACCGTAAGTTTAAAATAATTGTCTTTAATATACTAAAAGATATCATGGAAAAAGCATACACCATGCAAGAACATATAGGTAACATAAATATTATTGGTGATTTTTGCCTCCAATAAACCTAAGAAAAAAGGAAAAGGAAATAATAGAATTCAAAAGCCATGTACAGAAATGAAAGATGGCTTTGACGGACTCAAATAATGATCACAGCTGAAGAATCAGTGAGCTTCAAAATATAGTAATAGAAATTTCACTAACTGAAAAGCAAAGAGAGAAAAGAATAAAAGAAAAATGAAATAGAAACTCCAAGACCAATGGGATAATTACAAAAATTGTAATATATGCATAATGGGAATAGCAAAGAAGAGGAAAGAGAAAAAGGAACAGAAATTATTTGTGGCAATAATGGCTGAGAATTTCCCAAAATTGTTGACAGATACAAAACAGCAGATACAAGAAGCTCAGAAAACATCAAACATGATAAATAATAAAAAATTACACCTATGCATAGTTTTTTCAAACCACAGAACATCAGACACAAAGGAAAAGGTTAAAACCTTGTTATAGAAGAATTAGAATAATAGTTACATTGAACTTGTCTTCAGAAAACTAGAAAAAGTGAAGTAAATTAAATCAAATGTAAGAATAAAAGAAAGAATAAAAATTAAACCTGTAGCCAACTAAATGGAAAACAGGAAATCAGTAGAGAAAATTAATGAATCCCAAAGTTGATTCTCTAAAAAAGATAAATACAATTGATAAAACTCTAGCTAGGCTAATACAAAAAACATAAAAGAAATAAAGATAAAGTGAGAACAAGGACAAAAATTACCATTGAAAAAAAAAACACAACAACAATCGCTATAAGTCCCATGGATCATAAAAGAATAATGAATAAACATGGAAAACTCTAAGTTGACAAATTTCATGAAAAAGAAGAATTCCTGGTGGCATGGTTTGTCTCTGTGTCCCCACCCAAATCTCATGTTGGAATGTAATTCCCAATGTTATGAAAGGGAGCAGGTGGAAGGTGATTGAATCATGTGGGTGGATTTTCCCCTTTCTGTTCTCATGATATTGAGTGAATTCTCATGAGATCTTGTTGTTTAAAAGTGTGTGACACTTCCCCCTTCACACTCTCTCTGTCCTGCTCCACCATGGTAAGGTATGCTTGCTTTCCCTTCACCCTTCTGCCATGGTTATAAATTTCCTGAGGCCTCTCAGCCATGCTTCCTGTACAGCCTGAGGAACTGTCAATTAAATCTCTTTTTATAAATTACCCAGTCTCAGGTAGTTCTTTATAGCAGTATGAAAACTGACACATAAAAAATGATCCCAGGAGTGAGGCATTACTTTAAAGATACCTGAAAATGTGGAGGTGACTTTGGAACTGGGTAATGGGCAGAGGTTTGAACAGTTTGGAGGGATCAGAAGAAGAAAGAAGATGAGGGAAAGTTTGAATCTTCCCAGAGACTTGTTGAGTGATTGTGATGAAAATGCTCATAGTGATATATACAGTGAGGTCCAGGCTGAGGTGTTCTCCAATAGAGATGATACAACTTATTGGAAAGTGAAGAAAAGGTCACTCTTGTTATGCTTTAGCAAAGACACTGGCGACATTGTGTTCCTGCTCTAGAGACCTGTGGATCTTTGAACTTGGGACAGATGATTTAGGAAACATGGCAGAAGAAATTTCTAAGCAGCAAAGCATTCATGATATGGCCTGGCATATCTTGAAACTTCTAAGCAGCAAAGCATTTAAGAGGTGGCCTGGCATATCAAGATAAGCACATTTGAATAAACAAATAAATGATCTGAAATTAGAACTTATATTTTAAAATGAAGCGGAACATAAAAGTTGGAAAAATTTGCAACCCAATCATGTGGTAGGAAAAAGAAAATCTGAGGAGAAATTCAAGCCAGCTGCAGAAATTTGCACAAGTAAAGAAGAAGCAAATGTTAATAGCCTAGACAAGGGGGAAAAATGCCTCCATGGCATTTCAGATACCTTTGTGGCAGCCTCTCCTATCAAAGGCCTGGAGGCCTAGGATGGAAAAAAGGTTTCTGTGCTAGACCCAGTGCCCTACTATTCTGAGGAGACTTGGGACATGGTACCCTGTGTCCTAGCCACTCCAGCTCCAGTCATGGTTAAAAGGGGCCAAGGTACAGCTCAGACTGTTGCTTCAGAGAGCTCAAACCCCAGGCCATGGTGGCTTCCATATGCTGTTGGGCCTGCAGATTTACAGAAGGCAGGAATTGAGGCTTGAGAACCTCTACAAAGATTTCAGAGGATGTATGGAAATGCCTGGATGTACAGGCAGAAAATGCTGCAGGGGTAGAACCCTCCTGGAGAAACTCTACTAGGGCAGTGCAGAGGGGAAATATGGGGTTGGAGCCTTACACAAAGTCCCCACTAGGGCACTGCCTAGTGGAATTGTGAGAAGAGGGCCACCATCCTCCAGACCCCAGAAAGACAGATCCACTGACAAGTTGTACTATGTGCCTGAAAAAGCTGCAGGCACCCAATGCCAGCCTGTGAAAGTAAAAGTGGGGGCTGTATCCTGTAGAGCCACAGGAGTGGAGCTGCCCAAGACTTTAGGAGCCCACTGCTTTTATCAGTGTGACCTGGATGTGAGACATGGAGTCAAAGGAGATTATTTTGGAGCTTTAAGATTTAATAACTGCTCTGTTGGGTTTCAGACTTGCATGGGGCCTGTAGACCTTTTGTTTTGTCTGATTTCTCCCTCTTGGAATGGAAAAATTTGCCCGAAGCCTTTTTTTTTAATAGGCTCATAGGCAGAAGGGACTTGTCTTTTCTTGGATGAGACATCGGACTTGGACATTTAAGTTAATGCTGGAATGAGTAAAGACTATGAGGGACTCTTGGGAAGGCATGATTCTGTTTTGAAATGTGAGGAGGATATGAGATTTGGGAGGCACTAGGGGTGGAATGATACCATTTGCCTCAGTGTCCCCATCCAAATCTCATGTCAGATTGTAATTCCCAATATTGGGAAAGGGACCTAGTGGGAGGCTGGATCATAGGGGTGGATTTCCACCTTGCTGTTCTCATCACAGTGAGTGAGTTCGGACAAGAACTTACTGTTTAAAAGTGTGTAGCACTTCCCCTTCCCTGTCTCTTTTCTGCTCCACCATGGTAAAATGTGCTTGCTTCCCCTTTGCCTTCCTCCATGATTGTAAGTTTCCTGAGGCCTCCCAGCCATGTTTCCTATACAGCCTGTGGAACTGTATAAATCATTTTTCTTTCATAAATTACCCAGTCTTAGTTATTTATAGCAGTGTGAAAATGGACTAATAAACCTGGAAATACAATCTACAAAATTTCACAGAAAGAGGAATAAGTTATCTCAACAGGCTCATAACTAATAAAGAATTTGAATCAATTATTATTAAATAGCCCAGGTCCAGATAGGCTAACTGATGAGATCTACTTATCATTTAAGGAAGATATTACATTAATTTTTATAAGTCCTTCCAGAAAATAGAAGCAGAAGGAATACTTCCTAACTAATTTTATAAGACTAACATTAATTTAATGTCAAAAACCAAAAACAGATAAAAATATTTCAAACACGAAAACTACAGACCAATATCTTTCATGAACATAGAAGCAAAAATTCTCAACAAAATGTTAGGATATTGACTATAACAATGTACACATAAAAAGAATTATACACCACAATTAAGTGGGATATATTCTAGATGTGCGAGGGTGGTTAAATATTCAAAAAGCAATGTTATCTAGAACATCAATAGGCTAATAACTAAAAAGTCATATAATCATATCTATAGATGCAGACAGTGTATAAGACAAATTGAACATCCGTTCATGATAACAACTCTCAGGAATGTAACAATGGAGAAGAACTTTGTCAATTTCATATAGAATAACTCATACAAAGAGCCTAAAGATAACGCTATTATTAATGGTATAAAAATGGAAGCATTTCCACTCACATCAGAAGCAAAGCAAGGTTGTTTCATTTACCATTTCTGTTCAGAATCATACTAAAAGTTTTAGCTAATGCAATAAGAAAAGAAAAGGAAAATGAGGCAAACAGTTGGGAAGGGAAAAATAAAGTTTTTCTGCAGATACCATGATTGTATATGTAGAAAATTCCAAAGAATCAACAAAAATACTTCTCAAACTAAGAATTAGCATACCTCAGAGATATTGAGGGCTTGATTTCAGACTGCCATAATGAAGCAAATATCACAGTAAAGTGAGTCACATAAATATTTGGTTTCATAGAGCATACAAATGTTATGTGTACACTATACTGAGTCTATTAAGTGTGTGAAAGCATTAAATATAAAATACTACATATCTTAATTAATAAAATATTATTACTAAAAGTTGTAAATCATCATTTGAACTTTTGGCAAGTCATAATATTTTTGCTGGCGGGGGTTCCTGCCTCAATGTACAATGCTGCTGACTAATCAGAGAGCTGCTTGCTGAATATTGGGGTGGCTGTGGGAATTTCTTAAATAAGGTAACAATGAAGTTTACCATATCAATTGCTTTTTCTGTCATGAAAGATTACTCTGCAGTATGTGACACTGTTTGATAGCATTTTGTCCACAATAGAACTTCTTCCAAATTATTCTCTCAAACTCTGCTACTGTTTTATTAACTTTATATAATATTCTAAGTACTTTTTTTGCCATCTCAACAAAATTCATAGCATCTTCACCAGTAGATTTCATCTCAGGAAACTGCCTTCTTTGTTCATTCATATAAAGCAATTCCTTATCTGTTCAAGTTTTAGCATGAGATTACAGTAATTCAGTCACATCTCAAGGCTACAATTCTAATTCTAGTTCTCTTACTATTTCCACCTCTTCTGCAGTTACTTCCTTGCCTGAAGTCTTGAACCTATCAAAGGCATTCATGAGGGTTAGAATCAATTTATTTAAAATTGCTGTTAATGTTGATATTTTATCCTCTTTCTATGGATCATGAATGTTCTTAATGTTATCTAGAATGATAATTCCTTTTCAGAAGATTTCTAATTTACTTTGCCCAGATTCATCCACAGAATCAAGATCTACGGGAGTTACAGCTTCTAATAAGACTTGAAAGTCAAAATCTCTCCTTCATCCTTGAGCTGCCAACTGGATGTTGTGTTTGAGGCCATGAAAACAATATTAATCTCCTTATAAATATCCATCAGAGCTCTACAGCAACCAGGTGCATTAAAACCTGAAGATTTTAATCATGAAGGGATGCTGTATTTTGTCAAGTGCTATTTTTCTATGTCTATTGAAATGATCAAATGATTTTTGTTTTTAAGTTTATGTGATGTATCACATTTAGTGACTTGTGTGGGTTAAAACACCCCTGCATCCCTGGTATGACACCCGCTTGATCATGGTGTATTATCTTTTTGATATGCTGTTGAACTTGGGTAGATCATGTTTTGGTAAGGAATTTTGCATCTATGTTCAAGGGGATATTGGTCTATGGTGTTCTTTCTTTATTATGTCCTTTCTTGGTTTTGGTATTAGGGTGATACTGGCTTCATGTAATAATTTAGGGAGAATTCCCTCTTTCTCTATAGTAAATAGCCATACAAGGAAATACATAAATTTGTTTTAGACATCTCAGGGAAAGAAATCTGAGGATTAACTGAAGACAGAAGGATTTTAGAGTTGCTGGGGCTTAGCCTTCTGAGAAGCAAGGTGGGATGAAGATAACTAGAATATGATTAAATCCTTCCCTACACATTCCTCATATTTTGTTCTTCATTATTTACAGCTTTTATTTCTCTACTTTTCTCTTCTCCCCTTCTCTATTTTATGCAGACTGAAAATGAACTCATGTACTCCCGTTGCATTCAAGCTTATAAATATATGCTGGTGGTTTTTAAACTATATTTCCATCACCGGAATTTTGACTGTGTAACTAAAACTAAACTCACTCCCAAAACTTTTCGTCCTCAAAGGTTCCCTATGCAATTTCCACAGCACTAAAACTCTCTTCTTTTCCTTCTGCCATTCTCATACCTGTTGTTTAGATCAGGTTGTACATTCCCTCGTTTTAGGAGCTTGTCCTTGATTCCTAAACCATATAAGATCCTCTTCTTTTCTTTTCTTTCTTTTTTTTTTTTTTTTTTTCTTTTTTGAGATGGAACCTCGCTCTGTCACCTAGGTTGGAGTGCAGGGGCATGATCTTGACTCACTACAACTTTCACCTCCCAGGTTCAAGCGATTCTCCTGCCTCAGCGTCTGGAGTAGCTGGGACCACAGGCGCCCGCCACCACACCCAGCTAATTTTTTGTATTTTTAGTAGAGACGGGGCTTCACCATGTCAGCCAGGATGGTCTTGATCTCCTGACCTCGTGATACTCCCGCTTTATCCTCCCAATGTGCTGGGATTACAGGCGTGAGCCACTGCACCTGGCCCACATCCTCTTCTTTATGTGCTCTAAGTACTCCGTGTCTTCCACCAAACATGCCATACTTTATGACTTTCAAAAGCATATCATGTTCTGCACAATATTCAACCTTAATGCACAGATTCAAACTGGAAATGCCATGATACAAAGTATTTGCTCATGCTAACTTCCTCTTTCATAATTTGTAGGACTGAATTGAAAAAAGTAACTCATAAGTTTGTTGGAAATTAAACAAAATAATATTTTAACAATGTTGAACTATATCTGCCCCTCGTGTTCCCAGAAAGCATCTAAGTTTCAGAATTCTACCTACTTTTTTTGTGCTCCAGAAAACAGGTAACCACAAAGGGCCACCTTGTCCTCACATATTCTAAGATAAGATCCATGTCGATCCTTTCTCAATGACTCAGATAAAACTCATCTCTATCATTCCTCATTGCACTCATAGGAGTGTCCCCCATTTACTTCTTTTTATAAAACCCTACTCTTCCTTCCTTTCCTTCAAATATTCTCCTAATTGCAATATTCTCTTAATGAGACATCTCCCTATTGCAACAGCCTGAATGAATCATGTCCTCAATTGTATGAGACATTTGTCTTTCACAGTTTTGGTGACATTAGTTGAATGGGATTGAGCTTTATCACCAGATCCTCATTTAGTCCATATGGTTAACAACATCTCTTGGAGACCTCTTGGCCTGTACCTGACTGACTGTGTGGGACCAAATAGTGAGTCTAACTCCTAATTCTATGCTCATATTCTTCTCATTAATAGCCAATAATCCATAGTAAGTATTTGATTTTGATTCTTCTTGAGTACTCACTTGATTTCTGATAGTTCTATACTCTGATCATTTGATAATCTGTAAATAGATTAATGGCTTATAGAGATCTTATCTCTGTTAAGCAAAAGATGACAGAGATTCTGGTGTGTTAGTCTTTTCTATTTTTTGGTCTATTTTAAGCTAAAATAGATTAAGAACACATATCCATTGAAAAGAGATCAGGTCTTTGATATACACCAGTGAGTTTTTTAATTCTGTATTTACTTTGACCCATGGCTGAAATGTGTGTTTACATGTTTATGCAATTCATAAGGATGTTTGCATCTTATTATGTGAGTGCACAATATTTTTCTTCTTCTTGATGTTAATAAATTAGATTATAAATCTCTTAAATTGAAGGAATTCAATTCTGTTTGATTTAGATGAAAATAAGTGCTTATATAGATTGAATGTCTCTAAAGATTTCCAGGCATACATTAAACATATTATCAATGTGCCAAAAGCATGGATTCTTATAGTAACTAACTTAGATTTTAAGTTTAAATTAATGTAATTTTAAACTTTTTATAGTTTTAATTTTTAAGTGACAAATAATTGAACAGATTCATGGGGTACATAGTAATGTCTAGACACATACATAGTGACAGGACAGGGTAATTAGCAGGTTAAATTCACACAGTTTAGGTAAAACTTTGGTAAATGAGACTAGTTTAATATTGTTGGCTTAATAAAAATAGCTATGACTTTTCTGATTTATTGGAACAAATTATAATACAAACTTACATATTTATTCTGCCTGAGTATGTGCTTCCTAAATTTATACAGATTGACTAATTGAGAAATCTGGCATTACTTCTATTTTTAAAGGTTTAATATTATTTAAAAAATGTAAATATTATTTAGCTATACTGAATCATTATTCTAACAAACTTTTTTAAATACCAATTATGTTCTGTAGTATGTCAAGTTGAATATATTTTCCTAAATCTTTAGGGTAATTTGAATACTTGAACTAATAATAAATTCCGTTTATTAATGGGTATTCTTTAGATACTCAGATAATTTCCAAGCAGGATAGAATACTGAAACATTAATTACTAAGAACAATTTTAGGTTTATATCCATTCTCCCTCTTATTGTTATATGGATTAGAGGAACTATACATATTTGCATCTAATGGTAAACATATCCATTTTTGCCACTTTGAGAAGTTGTACTGTAAGAGGTGTGGATGGCTATAAAAAGTGTGAGTTGTTTATGAGCTTTGTTATTCTGTTTTAACATCTTGATGTGTTACAGTGTAATTCTCCTAGGCCTCATCTGACACCACCCCACATTATTATTTCAGGTGCAGAAATCCAGGCTCTTTGTGGTTTCCATTCACCATATGCTGGACCATAAAATAAACTTCCCCAAATTTAAGATAAATGATATCATACAGATTGCATGCTTGACCACAATTGAATCAAACTAGAAATAATAACAGAAAGGTAGCAAGCAAATCTCTCAATGTTTAGAAAATATAAAATACTCTTCTAAGAATTCAAGAGTCAAAGAGTTACTCTCAATGGACCTCAAAATATACATCAAACTGAATGAAAGTGAAAATACAATATAATCAAATTTGTGGGACACAGCTATAGCAATACTGAGAGGGAAATTTATAGCACTAAATGCTAACATTAGAAAAGAGAAAGTCTCAAGTCAACAGTTGAAGCTCCAACTTCAAGAACTTTGAGGAGAAAAAAAATCTAAAACCACAAAAAAAGAAAGAAAGAAATATTAAAGAGAGTTGAGACTAATAAAATTGAAAACAGTAAAAAAAAAATGAACACATAGCTGATTCTTTTAAAATATCAATAAAAAAAGAGCCTCCAGCAAGACTGATGAAGTAAATAAAAATACAAATTACCAATACTAGCAATGAAATAGCAAATATCAGCACAGAACCTGCAGAAATCAAAATAATAATAATGTTTCTACACACAGGAATTTACCAATTTAGACTTCCCCATAAATTATGAACGAAAATACAGTGGTTTTGGTTTCTGTGGTTTCAGTTGCCCATGATCAACCACAGTCCCCAAATATTAAGTGGGTAATTAATAAAATAAATAATTCATAAGTTCTAAATTGTACACCATTCTGAGTTGCAAAATGAAATCTTGCAGTCAGTCCCAGTTCATCCTGCCCAGGACGTGAATCATGCCTTTGTCTAGCATACCTATGCAGTATAGGGTACTTACCCATTAGTCCCTTAGTAGCTGTCTAGGTTATTAGATAGAAAACACACAGTATATATTCGGTCCAGTACTATCTGTGGTTTCAGGCATCAACTTGCAGCATGGAATGTTTTCCCGATTAGGGATGTTGTCATTTCAATGTTTCAAATTGTTCTAAAATGTGATGTTAAAAAATGAAAAAATCATGTTCTGAATTAGAAATGCAATGATCTGAATCGCAATGGATGTGTTTTATTTTGTCTATATGGAATTTTTCAGTTTTATGTGAAGAATTTTAATTGTTCTAAATTATCTTTTAGGTTTATATTAGATTTCCCTAAATAATTATAAATATTTTTAGAAAGTTGTTTGCATTTAAAGTACAAAAGAGCATGCAAAATTATTTAGAAAATAATATAATTATTTAGCAAATAATATAATTATTTAAACTTGCATTAAAAAAATTGTGGAAATCATGGGAATAAGAAGCAGAAAGAAAGGAGAATCTAGCTGAGGCAGTAACAGCAATAAAGGTGACACAGACTTTGCTCCTATCAAGTTTATATGCTACAGATAGTAAATAAGCAAAAAATGTAATTTTGTATAGCAATAAACCTCATGAAGTAAACAAAAGAGGATAATAGATAGAGGTGACATACAAGCTGAGACCTAAATGACAGTAAACAAATGCCAGGTAATTTGGGGAAATAATTTTCTAGGTAGATGGGACAGCAAATTCAAAAGCCATGAGTTGGGCACAAGCAAATGTGGTTTAAACAGTGAACCTAAGTACACAGATGTAAGATAAATTCCAAAATGCAGGCAGGGGCCAGATCATTGGCTCTAAAATGATGAGTTTGTATTGTATTTCAAGTACTCTGCAAAGCGAGTATAATCAAAGTTGTATCATGGCCTGATTTACATGCTAAAAGGATTTCTCCTGCTGCTGCCTGGAAAATGCATTGTAAGGAGGGGCAAATTTGAAATCTGGAAAACCAATTAGAAAGTAATTGCAGTAGTCTAAACAAGAAGGGAAGGGATTTCTGTTTAGAAGAGTAAATAGGGCGGGCATAGATGGCACAAGGCATAATTTGACTTCATTTATCAGAAAAATACAACGATTACTATCTTTAAGTACAATTTCAGATATTAAAGTTCTAAAATACCATACTTTGAGTTGACTGAATGCAGTTATCTAATCCAGTTATTTGCATTTTATGAATTTTAGATGTTTATAATACAGAAAACTTATGAACCTTCTATCTTGATGCATAGGATAAGATTAAAATTGTGTGTCTGCTTGTTTTTGCCTTAGTCTCTTCTGTTAAATCCTCGTGAATTAAAGTTCCTAGCTTGTTGTAACCTCCATGACAACAAAATTGTGCCCATTAAATGCACACAATTTTAGTACATAGAGCAATGTGTTTTCAGGGTGTTTTATGTCATGAAGGATAACTGAGAATTGTTCCATATGAGGACAACGCACACTATGGAAAGTATATCATCATTGGAAATATAGTTTAAGGGACAAAAAGGAAATTATGATGAATACTAAACTTCTCTTTGAAGTGCCTCATGCTAATAATCTACACTTTAATTGTATGCTCTGGTTCCCTACATCCACATGGGGAAAAGTATTTTATTGACTCTGGTGTCAAATATGTTTGGGGTGCCATAGAAGATAAGCTGACATTACAATATATATTGTGACTTCAATTACTAAAAGAATCATGAGTCTATTTTTAAGACTAGAAATTTTCTCTTATTGAAAGGAAGAAATTAGAAACAAAACAGTTAAGCCATTTTCTACAGGTCATATCCCAAGCTAATTGGATATTTGGTAATAGAATCACAACTGAAACTTGAAATTCATCACCAGAAGATCATTTTCTCTTTTAAAATAAACTGGAAAATCTTCAAATGATATGTATTATTAGCTCTCTTACTACATTTTGTCTTGTTTTTAATAAACTTTATTGAGGTATAATTTATGTACAAGAAAATACAGCCAGTTTAGTTGTCCAGATCAATGAATTTCTAGAAATATTATCACCACAATCAGTTATAGAGCAATTCCATTACCACTAAAAAGTTTCCTAGGACCCCTTGTAGTAAATTCTCCCTCCCTCCCACCAGTCTTAGAGAATTATTTATGTACTTTCTATAAATATAGATTGGTTTTATCTTCTTCAGAATTTCATATAAAAGGAAACTATAGATTATATAGTCTTCTTTATCTGCTTTTCCTTCACTCAGCATATTGCATTTGATATTTATTCACATTATTGTGTGTATCAGCCAGTATTGCACATTTTTGTATTGCCCAGCAGCTCTCTCATACATGATTACACCAACATTTTTATCCATTCAGTTGTCGTTGCGCATTTGAGTTATTGCCACTTTTACCAGCTTTATAAATAAAGTTGCAAAGAACAATCATTTATAAGCATTTGTGTGGACATGTGCCGTCATGGATCTTGAGCAAATACCTAGGAGTGGAGTCCTTGGATTATATGCTGAATTTATGTTTAACTTTATAAGAACTGTTAAACTATTATACAGTGATGTGCTCCTGCTAAAAATATGTTAAAGTTCCAGTTGCTCTACATTTTTATCAATACTTGATATTGCTAGTGTTTTTTAAATTTAGACAGTGTATTGGGTGTGAACTAGTACCATATTTTTGGTTGCAGTTCCCTGATGATATAGAATATCTTTGTGTATGCTTATTGGCTGATTTGTGCATCTATTTTTAAAGCATATGTTTAAATATTTTTTCTCTTGAAATTGAATTCTTTTCTTAGTATTGAATTGTAAGGATTCTCTGTACATTCTTGATACAAGTTATTTGTCAGATACATAAATTATAAATTTTTTTTCTAATTTGTAACTTGCCTTCTACCTTTCCTATTAAAAGGTAACATTTAAAGATATTTATAATTGTGATAAAATCCAGTTAGTTTTTATTTTACAGTTTATTCTATGACATTTTTGCGAGCCATATCTAAAATTTTTTTGCTTGCTTACAGTTGCAAAGGTTTTCTCCTATAGTTTTTTCTAGAAATGTAAAAAGTTTATCTCTTACATTTACATCTATGATTCATTTCATGAGAAAGTTGTATATGATTTGAGAGAAGGGTAGAGGTTTACTTTTAAAATATGATGATGTTCTAGTACTATTTCCTGAAATATTATTTTTCAAACATTATATTTTCTTGTTGCCTTTGTTGAAAATCAATCAACTTTATATGTGTTGGTTTATTTCTGGATTCTCTATTCTGTTACAGTGATCTATATGTCTATCCTTATGTCAATGTCAAACTGCATTATTACAGTAACTTTGTACCTAATCTTGAAAACCATGCAATTTAAGTCATTCAACTTTGTTCTTCTTTGAAATCATTTGTGCTCTTCTAGTTCCATTGTGTGATCATATATGTTTTTAAATAAGCTCGCTTGTTTCTATGAAAACTTTTTCTGGGTTTTAACTGGCATTGCATTGAATCTATAAGTCAATTTGGGAAGAACGGATACCTTAGCAATACTGAGTCTTCCAATCCATGAACGTTGCCTATTTTCAGATTTCTAGGTCTTCATAAATTTATCTCAGCAAAGCTTTGTAGTTTTATATGCACAGGTTTGGTGAATATTTTACTAAATTTATCTTCAAGAATTTTATGTTCTTGATGCCATTGTAAGTCTTTTTAAAAATTTCATCTTCCAGGTTATTATTTCTAGCATACATAAATAAAAAATGAACTTGTGTATTGAGTTTGTATATTGTGCCTCTCTCGAATTTGCTTCATTGTTCTAGTTTCTTTTGTGTGCATGTGTTAGAATTTCTATGCATTGGATTATAGATATACTTACCTATTTTTTCTAATTTTTACAAATTTTATTTCTTTTCTATGACCTATTGTACTGCACCTCCAAGATTCTGTTGGAAAGAAATAGAGAAAGTGTACATCCTTTCTTTTTTTACAATTTCATAATGAAACACTCATTTATTCCCCCATTAAGTATGTTGGCAATAGTAAGATTGTTGTGGATATCATTTTTCAGGCTCACTCTATTCTTTATTTACTGAGTTTATTGTTATTGATGGTTTAAAATGAATAACCATGTATTCTGCATTTATTCAAACTAGCATATACTTTTACCTCTTTTTTATATTAATATGGTCAATTAATTTCTTGAAGGTTAAACCAAGCTTGCACTCCTATGACAAACCACATGTATCATTTTTTGAAATAATTGTAATTAATTTCAATTGATTTCTTAGTATATTTTAAGCAAATAGGCATTTTAATTCATGAGAAATATTGTTATGCAGCTTAATTTCCTTTTAACACATTCCTGGGTTTCAGCAGTAGGTAAACACTGACTGCAAACAGAAAATGACTTTGCTAGTTTTTTTTTCTCTATTCTTGGAAGTTTGTGTAAGATTGATACCTTTTATCACTTAAAGATTTGATGGAATTAGAATCTACCAGATAAATCATCTGTACCTAGAGATTACTTGTGGTAAGTTTTTAATTACATATTTAATTATAAATTAATATATCGATTCCTAAGTCTATTTCTGTAAAATTTTTCACTCAAGTAGTTGCCTATTTTATCTAAATTGTAAAATTATTAGAAAAAATTGATGTTCATAATATTCTTTTATAATCTCTTTAATGTCTGCAGTAACTTTAGCAATAGCTTCTTTTCCATTCTTGATGTTTCTAAGTAGTGACTTCTCTCTTATTTTGTATGACTATTCTAGCTAAAGATTTATGAATGTCACTTATCCTTCGAAAACAAGCCTTCAGTTACAGTGATTTTTTTTTCTATCATTCATCTGTTTTCTATTTTATTGGCATGTGCCTTTGTATTGTTTCCTTCCTTCCACTTACCTTGGAGTACTTTGCCCTGCTTTTTCCAGATTATTGAGGTGGAAGTTTGAATAATTAATTTTAGACCTTTGGTTATTTTTAACACAGGCATTTAAAACTACAATTGACCCTTGAAATATGTGGAGATTAGGGACACTCAACTCCCGTGAAGTAAAAAAACAAAAGCACATGTACATCTTTTGACTCCCCCAAAACTTTACTAGTAGTCCACTGTTGATCAGAGGCCTTACCCATAACATAAATAGTCAATTAACACATATTTTATACATTATATGTATTATAGAGTGACCCTTGAACAACACAGGTTTGAGCTGCCTGGATCCACTAGAATCACATGCAAATTTTCTTTTACCTCTGCCATCCTTAAGACAACAAGAGTAATCCTTCCTCCTCTTCCTCCTCCTCGTCAGCCTACTCGGTATGGTTATGATGAGAATGAAAGGCTTTATCATGATCCCCTTCCACTTAGTGAACACTAATGATATTTTCTCCTCAAATGCATGGGTTGATTTCCCCTAATCCCCACATTGTTAAAGAGTCAACGGTTAATTATATTCCTGCAATGAAGTAAGCAAGAGAAAAGAAAATGTTAGTAAGAAAATCATAAGGAAGAGAAAATATATTTACTATTCATTAAATGGAAATCAATTATAGATTCTTAATTCTTATCACGGTCATGTTAAACAGGCGAAGAAGGAAAAAGAGGGCGTGTTTGTCTTGCCGTCTTAGGGGTATGTTACAGTAGTAAATGATAAAATAGACTAGTAGCTACACATAGTTTATGAATTTATGACATAGCTCTTTCTAACTTTTAAAATCATTTCTGACCTTGAATAATTTGGAGGTTAGAGGCACTGCACCTTCGTGCTTAGTTTGTCTACAAGGTTTTTCAAGTTGTCACTTCTCTCCAAAAATGTTTCAATATATTTATTGAAAAAGATATGTATATTATAAACCCACATTTTTCAAGGGTCAGCTGTATAGTATTTCCTGTAAGCACTGATTCAGCTATATCTCACATTTTTTACTGTCTTTATATATTTTCAACTTTGTTCCAATTATTTTATAATTTATTTTGTGATTTTTGAGCCCTTGTTGATTTAAAATCTGGGTGAAGATTACCTTTTTTTTTTTTTCCAGATTATTTTATTGATTTCAAATTTGATTACCCTGTGGTCAGTGAACATACTATATGTGATTGTTGGGGCTTTTCCCTCTGCATGCCCTCAGGAAAATGGTCTATTTTGGGAAGTTGCCCATATGTACTGGAACAGAATATATTCTCTGCTGTTTTGGGATGACAGTATATTATTTTGTTTTCCACTTCTTTCATAGATTAGTCTGCTTGCTCTAGAACTTCATATAGCTGGAATAAAATTCAAATTTCTAGTTAACTCTAAAGTATAATAAACTCTGAAATTAGTACTCCCAGAAATCTGTAAAAAGAGGGTTCAACTGTTTTGGCAATATTTTAAATATTTTATTTTAAAATCCACTTGATGAATACATGAGTGTTTAATTAGTACTTGTGCCTTTGATGTTTTAAATGCTTCCTTTAAATTAAAATATCAATAAAGTAGTACATATATTTCAAGGTAACCACCCATTGCTTGTTTGCAAACCTAAGTAGCCTAATAAGAAATATATCTAGGGCCTTGTCTGCATAAGTGCATTAATCTGCATAAGTGCCACAACATTTTGAGGAAATTAAAGCACTCACAGAAAAATGGGTAGTTCTTGCCATACTTGAAAACTGCTAGGAATAAAGGGGTGATACCGTAAATGAATTTAGAAGTTTATGTGAAAGCAGAATATTGGAGCATGAGTGGAAAGGTCGTAGGATAACTAATAATATAATGTAATATGATGTGCGGTTACAGTGATTTCCTTTGCTGATGTAGTCCTTGAAAGAGTGGTACAGACAATAGTGGTCCTTTGAGAGCTCACTAGGGTTAATCTATAGAGCTTTCATCTTACAATGCACGGGGGACAGTTACTGAGTTAATGACCTAAGAACTTTTGTTTTACCAAGAAATATGGTAATAATTAGGGAAAGTTGAAAAGTAATTATTACGGAAATCATTGAAAGTTGCTGTAACCAGGAGCAGAAGTTGCCACCAATAAGTGATTTAGTATAAAATGTTAGGCAAAGAACTAGCAATAGTGAAGTATACACACGTTTTGATTAATTATGAACAACTAATAGGATATTTTTTTGAAAGCATATTACCGCTACTTAAGCATATTATCGCTAAAGCTCAAATGTAGGAAATGTATCCTATATTTACATAAATAGTAAGCTATGAATCCACACCTATGTGCCTCATTTTTTGAAGAATGATGTCAGAAACATGGCAGACTAGGACATGTCAACCTTCTTTCTCCCTACAAAAACACAACAATTTGGAAGCTATTCACAAGCAAAAATAATCTGGAAGAGTTCAAAAGTCCACATAAAAAGCTACAACAATGAAGTGGAAGAAAAATCTTGGGAATAACCACACAAAATGGGTGGAAATAACAGCTTTATTTTGCATGAATCTCCTCATTCTCCAGGGAGGTACTGCTTAGCGGAGAGAGAAAACTTTCTGGCTCCCAGGTCTCCTTCCCAGAGAAAAGGAGAGCAGAGTTGATAACCAGCTTTATTCTCTCTCCATACACTGAAGTAAGAACATCATTAAATTGTGAATTCAGACTGGTTTATTTTACCACTATGGATAATACATGATAATGCTTACCTGTTGTAGATCATCAATAAGTATGTTGAGTGAAAAAATGTTGTGAGCAAATGCTTTCAAACTTGATGCATTTTGATTATCCTGTATTTCATCCAGAAGCTACTAATAGGCACTACTATACTTCAGAACCAGAAAGCAGAAGGTATCATCAAACCTGAGAATCACTGCAAGCTATGAGGTACACAAAGCAACTTTGAAGTTGCTTTAACATAGATAGATTGATTTGAAATAGGAACCTTCATTATTACCCATTAGGATCAAAAAATAGAAAAATGGGTTTTTCTAACTCCATGTCAAGACAGGAATTTTGAAATGAAATTTAAAATCTCTAGAGCTGGCTCAAAGTATCCTAATTTTTTCACTTTGGGAAATTACTCTTGCTTGTAAGTGAATATGTTATATTAAAAGAAAACAGATAAGAATTTCTGTCCTCTATATGGGAAAACATCATAGAAAATATGTTTTTCTAGTCAGTATTCCTTATACAGCTTTCTCCTCCATTACTTCCCTTCTCCAATTAAATCCTAGATCCACCTGTGCATGGACAACTTAGTGTTGTTCTACCTGTTGCACTTTTAGAAGACATTTAATAGGAAAGGCCAGAGTCTACAGTGGAGACTCAGATGCTATCAAATACCTTAAAGCATTTTATTTCCTTTAGAGAAGCTGACATCCTACTTCACTGTGCCACATTCTTAGTTACACCTTCCTTCCTAGTAATTGCCTTGCATTTTATTATTTCCCTCAAAGGAAGCTTCCATTGCAATGCTTCCAATGTAAGCAATTGCCTTGCATTTTTTATTTCCCCCAAAGTAAGCAAATATATGTAAGATAGATCAATAGATCAATGGATTGATGGATTGATCAATCAATAAATACATAAATTGGTTGATTTGGGGGATTATTATATAGAAGACATTACTTCCTCCAGACTGTGTCCAAACCTGCATATGGAGATATTTTTAAATGGTCCCAAAACCTCTACCTATGCTCTAGTCTCAGCTAAAGCCGTAAGAACACATCTAAAAATTAATTCCTAGCATTACTCCTTATATTTCCTAAGCCAGCTATGCAAGCTAGATTTCCATGGGGTTTCAGCTTACATTTTATTTTCATACAACTGTTAATATTTGCATATAAAACAAAATAAATGTAATGTAAAGCTGTGGATGCTTGAGAGTTCAGTGTCTATATATGTTTTCCAAAATACCATGAATTCAAAAAATTGCATTATAAAAAGTTTGTTTATAAGATATATCTTCTCATTTAGAACACATCACATAATATTTTTGACTATATATGTATATATGTACATATATGTGATTCTTATTTTCAAATGTGATATCCATTTATATTCTATATTTTTTGCATTGAACTTAAACAGTGGTTTACCATTAAATATTTAAGTTTAGTGTGGTGTGACTTATTGAGAGACTCAATGGTTCTGCATAGTTTTGTTTTACTGAAGTCCTGTTAAATTTCGCTGGAACTTTTCAATGTGTCAATTTATCAAGTTTAGAAGCTGTAGTATAAAATTTTCTTTGTAGGTGTATATATATGTAAAATATATGTTTATTATGTATATAATTACCTTATATAATTATACATTATATATTTAATATATGTTATATCATATAAAATATTATATTAGACTATATTTTATATATTTATATATTATATTATATAAATATATAAAAGGAGAATGAGGGAATTGTTTTTCTTGTTTGCTAAGGTGCATTTTGTGTGTGTGTGTGTGCGTGCGTGCACATGTGTGCGTAATAGCTTAAGTTTCCAAATGGTATAAAATGCTGGTATGGAGTAGAACAAAAAAATAATGTGAAGATATTATTAAATAAGAAAGTACACTCTTTTCTCGAAGGCACCCTAAGTACTCAGTATCAAAATTTTAACAAAAAAATAACATTTCATGTTTTTGTGGATCCTTAATCAATAATCTTACATCCAAATACACTATATTTTGTGTGAAAAGCTGAGTCACTTTAAAAACTTATCTAAATGTAAATAGTCACATTATAGCTTACAATAGAAAAAATTAGTATATATTTTAATGTTTTTAAGAATGAAAATAAATTGTTAAAGATTAAACTAGGTTTTTTTTCTTAATCTACTATTGAATACCATAAAAATACACTTTCTCTGCCTTTTAAAAATAAGTAAATTAAGCTGGGCATGGTGGTTTATGCCTTTAATCCCAGCAGTTTGGAAGGCCGAGGTGGGAAGACTGTTTGAGCTCAGGAGTTTGAGATCAGCTTGGGCAACATGGTTATACACCATCTCTACCAACGTTATATATAAAAAAAATTAGTCAAGATTGGTGGTGTGCACCTGTAGTATCAGCTACTTGGGAGGCTGAAGTGGGAGGATTGCTTGAGCCTGGGAGACAGAGGTTTCAGTGAGCCAAGATTGCACCACTGCACTTCAGCCTTGGTGACAGAGTAAGACTCTTGTCTCAAAAATAAATAAATAAAATAACTATACGTGCATTAAATCTAAAATATATAAACTGAATTAACTAACTTCATTTTTTTAAATCATTAAAATTAGTGATAACATAAAATCCATATACACATTAGTAGTAAATATTAAAAGGAAATTTAAAGATCTGTTTATCTAAGTAGGTCCAACAATTTAATAATTTCTTTCACCAATCCATGGTATATTATAATGAAATATCAGCCTCTATTGGGAGACTTCAGGGACTGGGGATTTGATTTGTCGACACAGCACAGAAATCATGGCCTGTTTGACAGCTTAGGAAGCATTATTTTCACTAGAATATATCTTTGAAGGCAGAGAGACCATATTTTATTTACGGTCCATGACATAGTCAGCACATGTATAGTTGCTGGCTCATTATAATTTGTACTCATTTGTTCAATACATATTTTTGAGTACTTATATCTCAGGCTCTGTGCTACCCATTAGGAGTAAAACTATGAATACGATGGACATTATGTATCCTCACAGAGCATTTAGCAACCAGACAACAATCTGTTAGTTAACAGGGACAATATTACAAAGTTTGTCTGTTACAAAGGAGAAGCGTATGTGGTCCTGTTTGAGCATGTAATAGGGAACCTGGCTGGGTTGAGAGACTATATTTAAAGTAAGACCTGAAAAATGCACAGGAGATGTTCATATCAAAAAAGAGGAAAGACCATTCAACATACTGGAAAGATCTTGTGCAATGTCAGAAAGTAGGAAAAAATACGACCCATTCAGCAAAAACATTTTCTCTCTTTAACCTAGTAATTAAGATCCATTGATTCCTGACTTCCATTTTAGGACAATCTTCATGCCATATACTCTCAAAGTAGAGATACTTCTCCTATGTAATACTTAGCACAGCTACAATTTTACATCAGTGGTTGTGATGATTATCATTAAAACTGTTTTCCTCACTTATTCTTAACTTCATTATGGCCAGAACAGGGTCCATTTTTATTAGCTGCCTTATTTCTAGTATTGAGTGCAGTATCTTGCATATAATAAGTTCTATTAAGTATTGTTGTAAAGAGGAAGGAAAAGGAGAAAAGCAAAGCTGTAAGGTTACAAGATATGAAGCTAGAGTAATGGGCAGATCTAGGTTTCTCAAAAGCAACTGAAACCGTTGAAAGATTTTAAGCAACTGAGTGCAAGGTCAACTTTAATCACTACATTTATGGAATATGGGCAAACTTACTAAGAGTAGGAACAGTTAATAGGTGAATACTGTCATTAGTGATAAAGACAGTGGAAAGTCAGGGAAAGGTAGCTGAATTACAGAACTATTTAAACAATAGACTTGGTGAATATATTGAAGTGAGGCAATGTGTAGGGAAAAGAGAGGTCAATGACAATCAATCAATTTCTTGTTTAAAAACTAACTGAATGATGGCAGACCCACCCCTAGGTAGTGTGAGCCTTGGGAAAATCTGTTTCTGTGAGCACATGTTCATATAAACAATTTGATTTAAAACTGCAATACAAGGCTCACAGGCCAATGTGAATAATGGATTTCAATTAATGTGTAGAGAAAAAGTACTTTTGTCTGTGTATATTGTTCAGTTAGAGAGCAGAACCATCCTTTGTGGTGTCCAGGTATTATCTATGTTTTCTTGTGAAAGTTTACTAATCATTTTTTTTGTATTCTTTGTCAAATGTGCCACTCTAGGCTACTTCTATAACTCTTACTCTAGGGAAAGGTGGCAACACTGTTATTCAATGTTGCTACATGTCATGAGTCTTTGGAATCTGGTTGTGTTGAAACAGCATAACATTTCTTGCCTCTGCAGTTCCCTCATCTCATGCAGTGAATGCTGATCACATCCTTACTTGGGACACTGTGTCATCCATTCTGCCTTCTGTGAAGAGCAGTTTCCAAAGACTCTTACCCAGGGTCTCACTGTGCTTCCACGATGATAATCACAAATGCAAGTCTTATCAATAGTAAGACAATGTAAACGATCATTAGTTGTATGATCATGTAAAATGTACCACTTTGAGTTTCATACCATAAACAAGAAACAACATATTTTCTAACCATATCTTCTTTTGAACTCTTGGTGCTCTCATCCCTGCATTCCTAGAATGCTATCTCTTTCAATGATGCCTGCAACGTTATCCTGAACACATTGCCACCAGTGGGAATGATAGCTGATAACCTGTTGGCAGAACAACAACAACAACAAAAAACAGTGATATTTGTGCAAAGAATGTCCATCCTTCACTTAGCACTAATTAAGACTGATGGAGGAGATGCATCGTTAACACATAGATAGGAAAGGCCAGGTGGCATTATAGCAAAAAGGTGAAGATTCCTCAGAGCGGATAAGAACAACGACCCCGAGGACTGCCTTCCCATGACATAGAGTCCATGGCAGGAATGGGGTGAGCATCCCGGGTGCAAGCAGCTGAGAGTCCACATGGTAAAGGATGCCTGCCACCTTCCCAGCCACACAGGGGTGCTGAAAACCAGAGACAGAACCACAGTGGAACACAGATGGGTGAGAACCAACCCATGGGTCCACATACATGCAACTTAAATCCAAAAGTAGGTGATGAATCATGGGTATTCAGAGCCCTGAACTCAGCCTGGTGTGAAACATGAAGGAGAATCACCAAAATCAGACATTCAAAATCAGCCTGTCAGTACCATTCTGGCAGTCCAGTCTCAAAGAGTCCCATAAAAGAAATAACTACTCGGGACAGCAAGAGTGGTCTGTTTACATGAATGCCCTCCTGGAATTGAGTTGCTTACCGCATATGGTCAAGCATGGAAGGGGAGATGAAGATGCTGAGACAGGAACGCTGGGACCCATGTCTAATGAGGTCCAGTGAAGCCAGGTTCAGATTCAGTACATTCTGCCTAAACGACACTGCTGACACTGAGACAGTCCCCAGCACTGGAGAGAGAAATAATTTGAAGAATTTGAGGAAGATCA
This sequence comes from Piliocolobus tephrosceles, assembly GCF_002776525.5. Taxonomy (NCBI): domain Eukaryota; kingdom Metazoa; phylum Chordata; class Mammalia; order Primates; family Cercopithecidae; genus Piliocolobus; species Piliocolobus tephrosceles. Next base: position 17,984,615 of record NC_045436.1, on the reverse strand, counting down.
TCAAATATGTGAGGCTCCTTCAGCAGCCAGGCTTGAAACGACCCTGCTTACTTGGGTATAAGGGTGGTAGTAGATATCAACACCATTTACTGAGATAAAGGACACTGGGAGACTCTGAATAGATAAATTAGTGAATTCAGCTTCTGAATATGTGGCTTCTAAAGGGAATTATTGAAGAAGAAATCAGATAAATGTTTAGAGGAGATGACATATACATTCAGGAGGAATATATATGTATGGTATTATGTATATATAATGTATCAATCTCTCTTTATCTATCTGTCTATCTATCTATCTATCTATTGTCTATCTATCTAGTGCACGAGAGAGACTTGGATGAGAATGTAGGGGAGAAAAGAGATGACAAACCACTGAACAAAGTCCTTGAGAAGCCATAAATACTCACATAAAATTGCCTAAGCCCACAAAGAATACAGTGAAAAGAATACCTAGTAAAGGAAAAGGGAAAGAGAATAAAAGAAAATGTTACAGAAACCTGGTGGAAATACTTTACAGAAAAAGGGAGTGAAAAGCTGTGTGAAATCCTGCTGGGAGATCAAGTAGGATATGGACAGAAACATGTCTATTAGGAACATGGAGTTCTTGATAACTTTGGCAGGAGCACTTTCCCTGGCCTATTGGGAGCAGAATCCCTTTTTGAAGTAGATTTAGAAAGTGGCTAGACTGAGAGGTGAGTAAATCAAGACAAGTGTAGTTAACTCCATTTTAAAAAATAAGTTTGACATTGAGGAGCTGAGAAAGAAAGAATTGTAGTAGGAAGGAGATTCGGAGCAACAGTGGAACTTCTGGAAGAGGAAATATAATTATCAGAAAAAAATGGAATATTTAAACTTTGAGAGTGAGGGCAAGAGGAGGTGAGGTTTGGGAATACATTTCCTGAGAAGGAGACAGAATTGTATCCAGAGCACGAGGAAGCACAGGTGACAGAGTTGGCCCTTGAGAGAAATGTTTCTTCCATTAGAGCCAGAGATAGGAAAGAGTAGGTGCAAATGTGGGAACATTTGATGAAGTCTACAAAAATTAAATTGTTTGCTGTGATAAAGTCTATTGTCTCTGTAAGGTACCGGACAGGGGTAGGAGTATGAAGTATGAGAGGCTTAAACATATGAAATAAGCCAACAATGTTTGAACTAGTCAGTTCTTGATGTGATTATTGGGTAGAATTAAGAAACAGTAAATTTCAGTGCTGAACATTGTGACCTGTCGACATCAGTGACCAATAACTAGGGGCAATCAGAGTGCTCTTCTGATTCATTTTCTCTGCCTTGGCTCAGCAACCAAGATGTAGGCATTAAGAAGATGAATAGTCAGCTTTGTCCACAGCTGGGTCAAGTTGGGCTCTCAAGGTTTGGGCGGAATACAAATTGAAATTATTTCCCATTGCTTCTAAAATTACTAGGAACCAAAGTGTATACAGCAGAATAAGGAGGACTAAGAGCAAATAGAGAAGTCAACAGGCCATCCTGAAAATAGCGGTGGCAATTCAAGACAGAAGGATAGGGTTTGGGGATTGAACATGAGACAAATGGCTTGGAGATTAAAGGATGGAGCAATTTCAGCTGGAAACATGGTTGATGCTTCAGAAAGCAGTGGTGTGATGGCTTAAAGGAGACAGATGATGAGGAACAGGAAGTTTGGTGTTAGATGGCCCCACTCCTTCATACCCACGACACTGGCTTTAGAAGTGCCAAAGTTTTATGACCAAAGTATTCATCAGATAAAACAGTATATTCATCAAAAATTCTTTTAAGTACATGATTTTTCTTTCAGAAATCATCTAATCCTTTTGAATTATCTGTCCATGCCCTTGTTCCTCTCTATTAAGAGTAGTTTGAGATGCATAGAGATTACGTATTTTATATTCATAGTTTGTCTTCCGAATCTTTTCAAACATAAGATTAATATAATCATCTCTTTCTATCTCTGGCTTTTCTCCAGACCTCAGAGGATTTAATTCATTTAATTAATAGAATATTCAGTATTCATAAGAAGGCTGCCTTGAAGTAGAAATAAATGATCTTTCATGGACAGGTTGATTATATTGAACCTAGCCTCAAATATTAAGATGTACCAAATGTGTCACATACATTAAAAAAAAAAAAGCTCATATAAAAATATACTTGGATCAGGCCAGTGAAGATTAAATTTTATATTCTCTCTATAAAATGTATAACACATTCTTTTCTTATATAAAAATTAATTATACAAGAAATGAATAAATATATTATCATTATAAATAAATCAGTAAAGATATAGTACATAAAATATGAAATGTCATTCTGTAATGACACACTATCACTCCCTTAAAAGTAATAATTTTGTATTTATCCTACCAACTTTTCTCCCTTTGTAAAAGTTGTTTTTATTGGAAAAGACATTAAGATTCATCGAAGGAATATATAACATACAGACAGTTTTAAAGAAGAAAAAACATCTATTTATGTTAATCAATTTGCTAAGTTATAGACACAGAGGTATTCTGCTTATTTTCACTTACTGTTCTTCATAAGCATCGATTGCTGTGTAATAATATTCTGTTTTATAGATTTAACACACTTTATTTCTTCTCGTTCTATCTCTACATGTTTAGGTGGCTCCAATTACAAGTGATTCCTCAAAGAATATCTTACAATCTTTGTATTTGCTACATTTTTGAATATTACTTTAGGAAAAAGTCTTAGAAAAGAAAGTAAAGTTATTGTTCAAAGTATATGAAAGTTTTAAAGAATCTTGAATTAAATCACCAATTGTTTTTCTAAAAGTTTGTATAAACAAATACTTAATTGTTTAGGGCTATTTATTGATATTGCACCACTTAACTACAATATTTTCATCAGTCACAATTCTATTTAAAAATTGTTTGCTAAAATTTGTGTTCATTTGATGATTTGTTATGTTAAATATTCTTTACTCTTTTATTAACTGTAATGGACATATTGTTTGGATATATACAAACACTTCTCCCAGGGTAACTATTTGTTTGTTTTCCTGAAGAAAAATAATTTATTATCTAACATGAGCCAAAACGATCAATTTGTCTGATTAATCTACCTCTTGTGGATTTTTATTTATCCACTAGTCTTTTCTGAGAACAAAGAACAACAAACCTCATGTATTATAAAAGTGACTGTGTATGCATTTTTTTTCTCCTTTTGGTCATGTGTTTTGCTTTGTTTGACTTTTACATTTGAAGAATATGAGTATAAGAAACAGCCGAATTCCTGCACATGAAGTGCTTCTTAAACTGTACAAGGTACAAGTACTACATATGGTCATCCTCCCCGCTCCAACCTAAAAAGACCTAAGAACAAAGGACAAATAATAATTTGTAAAGTGGGGGCATCTTTGATAGATAAGTGGTGGAACATTAAAAACAAACTTGGTCAGTCTACAGTTGTATCCATTCTCTTTAGACCGGGGTCAGTCCAATTTAGACCCGGGTCAGTGTCATTCAATAACTTTGCTGAGGTGGCCAATTCCTCATTTCCTGTTTGCAATCACCTTGCATCTAAGTAAACAAAAACTATCAAACCATCCTAGATGCTAACAAAACTTAGTTGCTAAAATCCCTCAGGGATACTTCCAGATTTGGAGGGGACTTTAGCCTGGAAAATTGGTATGCTATCCTGTTTAGAAGATACAAATTCAGAGAAGTATTAACTTGTTTAGCTGAGTGGAGGAAATGGTAACACACAATGTCTGCAAGGGGGAGGTTCGTTAGAAATGAACCAATGCCACATTTTCCAATAATGTGAATGAGGAAAGCCTTATGTTAATAAGATTAAATATTGTTAATTTTCAGAACTGTGCTGATTAAAAAAAACTGAAAGTTTCTAGAGGAAATAAAAGGATAACAAAAGAGATCATATATCAAGAAATGGGAATAAAATAGTATCACATTTCCAACAGAAAACAAAGGCAATGTTTATAAATTTTTTAAGAAAAGTATTAGGTATAATTCCACATCCAGATTATTAACCCAAGTGCAGGAAGAATACAGATCTTTTCAGAGATATCAATAACAAATATTTCTGCCTCCTTTCAACTTATTTTTAGGAGACTGTTGGTAGACGTGCTTCTGAGAAACAAGACTGTAACTTGGAGGAAGAAACAAAACACAAAATATAAGAGGTCCTAACCAGGGGAGAAGGATGAAAACTTCTGAGATGCCAGCTGTTTAGATGTCGTATGAGACTGAGTCCAGATTGAAGTAGGGTGACAGAGGACTCCAGGAAGGATAGCTCCAGGAAATAAACAACAGTAAAAAATAGAGAATTATCGATTATCAGACTGTGTTTCAGCACCTGGAGGGAACTCCAGTTTTGCTTATGAGATATAATGTAGTAATACTTGATCAAAAAGGATAGATCCAAATAAAACTATAAGAAAAAAATGGCTTAACAAAGTTAAAGGTGACTTCTTTTCCCTAGAGAGTAGAATTGGAGTGGAGAAAATGGGGAAGGAAAAAGCTCCTTTTCTTTGTTAAATATGAAATATATGAATACTTTGATAAAATGAAAACATAAAGAGATCAAAATAAAATTAAAATATTAAAATAAAATAACTGGGAATTAAAGTAAGGAACTAGATAAGAAACACAAAAAAAGTTGAAAAGAAGTTAATAAAAGTAAGAATAAATTATAAGTAGAGAATAAAAAACAGCAGAACAAAATTCACATTTGATCATTAAAACCAAAACTGGTTTTTTTTTTTTTAATGTTAATAAACTAGACTTTTTTTGGCAAGTTGTAATCAAGAAAACCATATGATGCAAAATATTTGAATGAGAACAGGAATTAAACAATAGCAAAACCAAAAGGAAAAAACAAAGTAATAACATCACACGTGGGGCCAAAATTTTTGAAAATGTAGATGAAATAAATAATTTTTTTCTTTCTTTTTTTTTTTTTTTTTTTTTTTTGAGACCAATTCTATCTCTGTTGCCAGGCTGGAGTGCAGTGGCATGATATCAGTTCATTGCAACCTCCACCTCCCGCGTTCAAGCAGTTCTCCTGCCTCAGTCTCCCTAGTAGCTGGGATTACAGGCGCCCACCACCAAGCCCAGCTAATTTTTTGTATTTTTAGTAGAGACAGGGTTTCACCATATTAGCCAGGCATCAGCCACTGTGCCTGGCTGAAATAAATGATTTTTAATGAACTGTAATGAATCGAAATTACTTCGAGGCTATACCTGAATATTCCAATGATCATAAAAGGAATTAAAAAATCTGTAAATGCTCTAAGCAAAAGGAGCAAGCCTGAACAGTTTCATCAACAATCCTGTCAGCCCTGTCACACGTTTGCTCCAAAACCGGGACGTAGGTTTTCAGAGCACTTCTGTCATTTACACTTCCTTTTTCTTCCTCACCTTCTTTTGTTCTCCTCTCTCCCTTTTTTCAGCTTCCATCTGCTTTTACCTCTCCATTTGGCCAACATTGCTGAATTACTGCCAAATGTATAAGAAGTGGCGAATGAAGGAAAGAAAGTACAGATGTTCCTGACTTACGATTTTTTGCCTTTACAATGGTGTGAAAGTGGTAGACATTCAGTAGAAACCGTACTTTAACTTTTGAATTTTGATCTTTTCCTGGGCTAGTGATGTGCAGTATGATTCTCTCCCCAGATGCTAGGCAGCAGCAGCCAGCCGCAGCTCTCAGTCAGCCAGCTGGTCACAAGGTAAACAACTGATACTCTCAGGTACTGTGTGCTCGATGATTTTGCTTGAATGTAGGCCCATGTAAATCTTCTGAGCATGTTTAAGGTAGACAACTAAGGCTACATATGGTGTTCCACAGGTTACGTGTATTAAATGCATTTCCTACTTACGGTATTTTCACCTTAGAGTAGGAACATAAGCTCATTGTAAATTGGGGAGCATCTTTAATTTCTTTCTTCGTTTATTTGTTCAATGTGTATTGTGTGTGTGTGTTGTGTGCATAGAGTGTAACAAGGCAAGAAACAGATCTAAGACTTTCTCTCTTCCTAACTCAAGCCTCAGTCTGAGGTGTGAATTGTGACGTAAGCATCTTCAAGTCATATTCTTCTTGGACCAGTGACCTTTAGCCACTGCCAGCCATCCCATCATGGGCAGGGTTCCATGGGGATTTGCAAGATAGAAATTGCCCAGCTCCTTTTAATCTAGTCAGAAATAAGGACAGTTAATTGGAGATAAAATTATTTTAAAGATAACAATGAGATTCCTTCATCCTTTCTGTTTATCCTTCTACCTCTACATTCAAAACCAAATGCTATGGCTTTAGTTTCTTTGATGCAGACATGTTAAATACAATCACTTAGTCACAACTCGGTATTATTGTTGTCTCTAGAACTTCACAGAACATTTTTCTGGTAATAAGTGAAGTTTATTTCTAACAAGTTGTAAAAGCATGGGGTAAGATCTTTTTTGTTTTTAACTTAATGAAAAAAAAATCCCATTTACATTTTGCAATGTGGGAAAACACATGCCTCATCTCTGCAACTTGTTTGTGAGAAATAGAAAAGCTTACACCTACGTTCTCTTAACACTTCTCTCCTTATTTTTGGTCATTACTTTTGCAGATATGAGTCAAAGTCTATATCATCTGGAGATGAAGAAAATATAGACAATTCGTGTGTGTGTGTGTGTGTGTGTGTGTATCTTTCCAAATAGTACACAAATGACCCAAGCAAGGGGAAAATGCCAAAAATCAGAAAAATAACAAACAAAAATCATTAATTCATACACAATTGTGAGCTGCATTTTCACACTGAAAAAAGCTAAGTAGGTAATGTAAATATGCTGCAGCTGAAAAGCATTCAACAGTCTGATATCACTTTAATCAGTGTGTGTTCACAGTCATTCGAATTGTTCACTCATAACCAAATGGGCTACTTTCATCTTTCTCCAGTGTAATACCTACAGCCTCTTCTCCACAATAACTTGTAATAATACTAAAGTGAATCCCTGGGACTATCCATCTCACAGAGTTGTAGCTATATCTTGCTGTTGTCAAGCCTTTCTGTTTAAAATATCTCAAAGGAATAATTTTCAACATGCTAGAGCCTTTTTCGCTCTAGTATCTATTGTGATTGACAACTTAATCCATGCTAATTCATTGCTGACCTGCATTTTTCTGACTCTAGCATACCTCTAAAGAATAACCATGGAGAAGACAGAAATGAAAATTAGAAACCGATGGCAGTGTTACATTCAGTTCATTTGGAACTATGGAATTACATACCCTAAATTCATCTAACAAATCTCACTGCTTTTCTATATTTCTTTAAATATTATTATATATAATCGATGCACAATAATTATACATATTTATAGAGTATTTCAATACATGTATACAACATGTATTGATGAGTTCAGGATAATTAGTATTTCCCATTACCTCAAACATGTATCATTGCTTTGTGTTGTAAACATTCTTTTTGTTTTTGAGATGGAGTCTCGCCTTGTTGCCCAGGCTAGAGTGCAATGTGCGATCTTGGCTCACTGCAACCTCCACCTTCTGGGTTCAAGCGATTCTCCTGCCTCAGCCTCCTGAGTAGCTGGCATTACAGGTGTGTGCCACCACGCCTGGCTAATTTTTATATTTTTAGTAGAGACGGGGTTCACTGTGCTGGCCAGGCTGGTCTTGAACTCCTGATCTCGTGATCTGCCCACCTCAGCCTCCCAAAGTGCTGGGATTATAGGCACGAGCCACTGTGTCCAGCCTGTGTTATAAACATTCACAATCCACTTATCTACCTATTTGGAAATATACAATAAATTGTTATTAATTGTAGCCAGCCAATAGTGCTGTAGGACACTAGAACTTGTTCCTTCCAACTAGCTATATCTGCTCTCCAACTTCTGGCTATCCCCATCCTCCACCCCAACCATTTCCTACCTCTGGTAACCACTAGTCTCCCTAGTCTATGCTCTACTTCTATGAGATCTTTTTTTTTTTTTTTTTCCACATACAACTGAGAACATGAGACATTTGTCCTTCTGTGCCTGGCTTGTTTTGCTCAATGATGTCCTTCAGACTCATCTATGTTGCTGCAAATGATGGGATTTTATTCTTTTTATGGCTGAATAGTGTTCTATTGTTTGTACATACCACATGTTTGCACATACCATGTAATGGTAAAATTACAAATCTTTTTGTTATAGTGAATTAAATATCAAATTTATTTAGAAAAACCATTGCTGGCCGGGCGCAGTGGTTCAGCCCTGTAATCCCAGCACTTTGGGAGGCTAAGGCGGGTGGATCATTTGAGGTCAGGAGCTCAAAACCAGCCTGGCCAACATGGTGAAATCCTGTACCTACTAAAAATACAAAAAATTAGCCAGGTGTAGTGACAGACGCCTGTTATCTCGGCTACTCTGTAGGCTGAGCAGGAGAATCGCTTGAGCCTGGGAAGCGGAGGTTTCAGTGAGCAGAGATCGTGTCATTGCACTCCAGCCTAGGTGACAGAGTAAGACTCCGTCTCAAAAAAAAAAAGAAAGAAAGAAGAAAAACCATTGCCTCTCTCCCACTTTCATTCTGATATGGTGTTTTGAATACATACGAAAGCTCAAAAGTTTTATATCCTCCAGAGACACCCATGAATATATGCCCCATATGAACACATGAACATCATTCATATTATTTATATCTGGAAGAAAACCGTATAGAATGACTTAACTGAAATATGAGACTAGCACCCAAGAGAAAAGTTGTTCCCATAACGTATAAGTGGATTTGACTTCATCACAGACTGTCTATGTCTCTCTTTGTGTCTCTCTCTGACTTTCTCGCTCTTCCCCATTTGTGAGTTTGCTACAGAGAACCTTATTTGATATTTGGCATGTAATCTTAAATATTTTAGTAAATGTTTCTATACACCTGTAGATAATATATGGGAATGTGTCAGGATTTTAAAATTTAGCTGCACTTTTCCATTCCTACCTTCTTTCTAACTTTGAACAAAACACTTTATTTTAGTTACTATCACAGTTACCTCCGGGTTATTAACCAAGGTTAATCTGAACATTTACAGATTTGGTGGTGGAAGTTTAAAACTGCATTTAATATTATTAAAATATGGTCGGTGCTTGTAATGGCAGGTTTTGGCATGAACACAAAGATGGATATGCATCATATTTCACTCTAAATCACAAGTAAAATGAAATAGCTCCCTTGTGCTTGATCTGTTCCTGGTGACCATCTTGATGATTGATGCAGATAACCACGCCATCAGCAGCACCTGAAATAAGTATTGATCTTCATGATGATTGAAAGGAACAGATGAGCTGTCACAAGCCCCTTGACAGTTTGGACTTAAAAAAATATCTTTGACAAATTGGAAGGCTTTCATAGTTTTCTCTGGATCCACTCTGCCTCTAAACATTACAAAAGGACAATTGTCTTTTTCCATGTTAAGTATCCTGGATTTATAACAGTCTAAGATCAACTAAGTAAAATAGCAGAAATCAGAAATAATATTCCAATAGAAGAAATACAAACCCATCCATGGAATTTGAAAACAATTGTGAGAAACAAAGGACTTGTTTAACAAGTCAAAATGATACCGACAATACAGACAAAAGACATTAAGTGCAAATCCTGAATCGGGAAAGAACTCGAGTGGCCTTATCACTGATTCTATTTGCTTTTGTATTAAATTAATAATAACCCTACATCATCACAGAGTTCTTGTAAATCCTAATAAAATTAATATCAGAGAGAGAACTTTCTAAATGCTAAAGTTGCATCTTAATTTAAATTAAAACAGTAATTGCTAAGCACTTGCAAAATATAAGTTATCTGAACTGTTCAGCAAGGGATGGCAGGAATTTAGCTCCTCCACTCCTGACATGGCTACTACAAATTAATCTCCATTAGTCTCACATCAATTAAAAATACACAATTTAAATATAAATCATGTACTTGCTACATAATTAATAAATCAGCGCAAGTCCTTTAACTCGCGTACCACTAGATCTCTGGCCGCAGAATCCTCTCAGAATTTCTGGAACTGTTAATATTTGTCACCTAATTCCTTTTTCCTTTTTTGTTTTCTAAAGTTCTGGAGTAAGAATTTCCTTACTTCAAAGTTTAGATTTTTTGTTTGTTTTTTCTTTTGAGACAGGGTCTCGCTCTCTCACCAGGGTGGAGTACAGTGGTGTGATCTCGGCTCACTGCAACCTCCAGCCCCTCCCCAGGCTCAAGAAACTTCAGCCTCTGGAGTAGCTGGGACCACAGACGCACACCACCGTGCCTGGCTATTTTTTGTATTTTTGGCAGATACAGGATCTCTTCATGTTGCTCAGTCTTGCCTTGAACTCCTGAGCTCAAGCAATTGGCCCACCTCAGCTTCCTAAAGTGTTGGGATTAGATGTGTGAACAACTATGCCTGAACAAAGTTTAGATTTTTTAAATATTACATTTTTTTCATATTTATATCCTCATCATTTCATCCACTATATTAAAAAATGGCAACATTCTAATATTGAGTCGTGTTCTCAAAGAAAGAATAAAAGCTTCAGACTAGGTATAAAACCTAGAAAAAAAGCCCAAGTTGTCACTCAAAAACCTAATCTTAAACGTATCTATCTACATATCCTTTGCTGAATAATCTAATCTTGATCTCTGTTCACAGAAGCCTCCATTAACCAAGCCCATAGCATCAACAGAGGCAGAAATTTCAAAGAGTATAAATCCTAAGTGGAGTTGTGGTTGTTCTTGTAACTAATCATACTTAATTCAAAATTTTTTTATCATTTGTCATTCTTGTTTTATTCAGCTCCTGTCTTATTTTTCAAGCGACATTTTGGAAAAGAAACATCCCTGTATATCCGAAAGTATTTTGCAGTTTTTGAATTTTTCAGTTTTGTTGAAGAATAAAAATCTGTATCTTGCAAAACTCCAGATATTACTTCCATGAAATTGATAGAAAAGCAAAGACACTGTTTTTCATGCTATTTACAAAATTTGTCATCAAATGGTAAGATGACAGTCCTTTAAAGAACTATATTTCATGGATATATATAGTAATTCTAAGTATCATTAATGTAATAATTTATTTTTAAATATGTTCAAACATGATGTTCAACAAACATTAATTTCATTATATAATTTCACTAACAAAGAAAATCTAAGAAAGAAATAGCTTTTTAAGGTGAATATGTCCCAAAATTGTTTTCTGAAACATCAGTGTAAAAACAGAATTTCCAAAGGTGGATAAGTAAATAAAAGGAACTAAGCAAGAAAAAATCTCTAAATTTTCAGTGTAAAATATAATGTTTATTTAAATATATTTATGTAAGCCTGCAGTAATTTTTTTCAAACTTGCTAAGAAAAAAGCTCTTTAGAAGAAATTAACTAGAACTTTCTCACACTAATATAAAACTACCAGAAAAAGAAATAGAAAATGAACATGAAAATAAGCATCTATACACTTTTATATGGGAGACTTTGTAAATGGAAATACTTTGCCTCTTTCTCTTTCCTTTTTCATTCATAAGGGTAACTCTATCTCCATTCTTGCTAAGAACAAAAAGGAGTTGTGAAAAGAATTGGAGTCAGGGACTTTGCATCAGTATAAATGGTTTTTGCTCATTAAGAATGGCAAAAACTGGCCTGGTGTGGTGGCTCACACCTGTAATCCCAGCACTTTGGGTGACCAAAGTGGGCAGATCTTGATGTAAGGAGTTCGAGACCAGCCTGACCAACATGGTGAAACCCCCGTCTCTACCAAAAACACAAAAATCAGCCGGGCATGGTGTTGAGCGCCTGTAATCCCAGCTACTCAGGAGGCTGAGGCAGGAGAACTGCTTGAACCTGGTAGGTGGAGGTTGCAGTGAATGGAGATCAGGCCACTGCACTCCAACCTGGGCAACAGAAGAAGCCTCCAACTCAAAAAAAAAAAAAAAAAAAAAAAAAACGAAAAGGAATGAAAAAGGCAAAAATTGCTTCATTAATCTGGCAACATCACTGAATGAGATAATCAAGACAAATTAATTTTCCACAAACCTCGGTCTTGTTTTTAGCAACCACAACTTTCTCAATTTTAACTTTTTGTGGGTGGCAGTTTGTTTTAAATGCAGTACATCTTTCCTCCTTTCTCAAACAGAGACCAATTTACATAAGCAACTTTGCCTTGAAGACTTTATCATCATTGTGATAATAATTACCATGAATATCATAATGAGCATCTTTGTAAATGGTATTTTAATTTCTGTTATTATGATATTTATACAAAATATCATAATTAATTAATACTTTTTTCATTTGACTGAATGGTAATGAAAATACAGATAAGAAAAGGAATATAATGTTGTTTAAACTTTTTTAATGAACAAACTGACTAATTCTTATTAAGACTAAATTTAGCTTGTAATTATTTTAAGAATAAGAAGGAAAAGACAATTCTGAAAATTATTTCAAAATATGAAATCATATACTTTTGAAGATATGAGAAAGACATTAACATTGCTTTTTTATATACATACAAATGAAAATGTCTTTTGAACATTAACTTAAATTTTCTTACCCTGCAAATAAAACAGAGGCTTTCAATAGGTTTTATGTAGCTTTGTATGTTATACATAGTTTTATGTGGCTGACTACTTATTTTTGCAGAAATCTTTCATCTATAGAAGAATTAAGAGTCACGTTTTGGGGATAATCTACATTTTCTGGTAGCACTATATTTGACTTTTTAAATTTTTTTATGTTAAACAAACAAAAAACGAGATCTCACTGTGTTGCCCAGGCTGGACTGCAGTGGCATGATCACAGTTCATTGTAACCTTGACCTCACAGGCTCAAACAATCCCCCCTCCTCAGCCTTCTGAGTAGCTGGGACCATAGACCTGTGCTACCACATCTGGCTAATTTATTTTTTATATTTTGTAGAAATGAATTCTCACTATGTTGTCCAGGCTTGTGTCAAACTCCTGGCCTCAAACCATCCTCCCACCTTGGCCTCCCAAAGAGCTGTGATTACAGTCATGAGCCCCTGCACCCAGCCTACTCTTTTCTTATGATGCCAAAACATTTGCATTGGTTGATGCAGTTTTTCATTTAATCCCCCTTTTCACCAAACTAATTTGAGGCAGCTAATGAAAGTTAGAAATACGTAGTATTTTCTGACCAGAAGAAATACTAAGTGTCAAAATAGATTCAATCAAGATTTTTTGTTGTTAATTTTCTAAAGTGTTTCTTCACAATCTAGGTGTTTTTCCAACTGTGGACTCTGAAATCTATGGGAGAAAGTAAGTTATAAGAAAACTATGGGAAAGAGTAAACTTTATTGTACTCTGTTGTTATAGAAGTATTTTTAGGTGGATTGTGTTTCTATTTCTATTTTTAAAATTTGCCACATATGTAAATAATGTAAGACATGGCTTTGTAATTATTTTTTAATCCCAGTAGGTCCATAAAAACATGTATAATCGGTCCTCAGTATCCATGGCATCTGCATCCATGGATTCAACCAGCCAAACATAGAAAATATTAGGAAAAAACTCCTGCATTTGTATTGAAAACATATGAACCTGTTTTTCCTTGTCATCATTTCCTAAACAATCTTACAAGTATTTACATAGCGTTTACATTGTATTAGGTATCATAAGTAATCAAGAGATGATCTAAAGTATACAGGAGGATATGCAAAAGTTATAAGCAAATACTTTACCATTTTTTATTGGAAACTTGAACATCTGTGGATTTTGATATGTATGAGGGAAACTAAAAACAATCTCCCATAAATACCAAGGGAGGCCTGTGTGTCGTTTACACATGTAATATATTTTATTGATAATTCATATCTATAACTTTGTTATAAAAAGTGTTCAAATATTATCTGAGGAAGAAAATGGGAATGGGAAGGTAGAAGGAAATAAAGAGAGAATGTACATGTGTGTCTGTGTGTGAGTGTGCATGTAAGGTGTGTCTGTGTACCTATATGTTTGTGTGTAAAAAGAAAAAGAGAGGCAGAGGCAGACGAGAAAATGAGAATGTTAGAGTCAAAGAGGTAGAGAATGCTGTTTTCCAACATGTCAAAGGTAGTTTTCACTATATTTGGGCAGGGTGCTTTTTTTCAAACAAATTATTATTATTATTATCATGTATAATCACCAGGTCTTCTAAAAAATTATTTTTAAAAAGTGAGCTTTAAAAGTTAAAAGTGCATAATCCCATTTAACTCAGAGGCCAAGCGCTTTCAGCAGTACATAATAAAGCCTTCTTTAGTGCATATATTATCTCAAAGTCAAATGACCACAACAACAAATATGATGGGCTGTGGTGGTTCATGCCTGTAATTCTAGAACCTTGGTAGGTCCAGGCAGGAGAATCACCTGAGGCCAGGAGTTCAAGACCCAGCCTGGGCAACAAATAGAGGTTCTGTCACTACAAAAATTAAAATTAAAATAACCTGGGCATGTTAACACATATTTGTGGTACCAGCTACTCGGGGATTGAGGTGGGAGGACTGCTGGATCCCAGGAGTGTATATTTGACTCATGCCCTTACTTTATTCACCTCTCTGTTTAAATGCCACTTCCAAAGAAAATACTTCTGAATCATCCTTACGCATCTCTGTCATGATACTTTCTTTATGGTTGTCAGAGCACTTAATTCCACCAAAGATTATACATTTCATGATGTCTTCCTACCTTCTTCACTAGTATAAAATCTTCATGACTATAGAGGCAGTGTTGGTTTTGTTCATTGTTTTACCCCCAGAACCAGGAACAGTGCACAGCACAAGAGATTCTCAATAACATTTGCTGAATGCTATTAAAATGAATTTGCATAGAATTATTTAATTGCAATTATTATTTGTATTGAATACCTGGTGCTATGAGATTTAATTGGTGGTCTTAACTCAACCTGAGTGTCAGAGTAGCCCTCTCTGCAAAGTGACATGTTATAAGATAATTAAGATTTGAGGTTAAAGAAAAGAGAGTCTATGGGGCAAGGAGATGGAGCCAAGCACCTGTAGCTGGGCGAAATGAAAAGAGAAGACACTCAGTCTAGGAGTGGGAATTTTGACGAGGCTGGATCGGCAGGTGCTGGTAAAATTTCATAGCTGACTCTCAGGGGGAAAAGCCCTGATCCATAGTATTTGCTAATTTCTGAGGCATAAATGCTTCCACCATGATTTCAAGTTACCAGGCATCACTGAATGCAGAGCTGAGTAAATATGTGCAGAGGCACATCATTATGTAATATTTCTAGCAAATGATTATGGTAGAAAAGGAATTCAATCTTTTATTTAATTGTTAATTATTCTGTGACACAAATGGCATGTGACACCTAAAATATCTGTAATCACTTTCTTTGTCATATATGTGAGATCTCCATGACATAATTAAGACCTATAACTACGAAATAGTGTTAGCAATGCTATTTCTCAGTGGGGAAGGGGTGATTTAAATTATTTAGGTGCATTTAAAAGTTAATTTGTCATCTTCCCCATATACAATTCCATGAAAAACACTGTTTAAGAGAAAAATACTTTTAAGAAATCAGAGAATCTATGCATATAGCTAGAAACTGTCCAATTTGAATAGAAAAGTCAAATAAAATAATGAAAATGCAATACATGGTATGTACATACAGTAAGTATTACTAAGCCTTTTTAAGGAAGGAAATTCTGCCAATGCAACAACATTAATAAACCTAGAGGACATTATACTAAGTGAACTAGGCCAGTCATAGGAAATTTTGTGTAATCCCACCTATATAAGTTATTTAAAATTGTCAAAATGATTGAAGCAGGGACTAGAATGGTGGCTGTGAGGGGATGAGAGGAGGAGGAAGTGTGTTGTACAACTAGTATAAAGTAACAGTTACGTAAAATCACTAAATTATAGAGATTTCCTGTAGAGTATCATGCATATAGTTAACAATATTGCTTTACACACTTAAAAATTTGTTAGGGTAAATCTCCAGCTAAGTGTTCTTACCAAACAAATAAACAACAAAATAAACAGGATGAAGCAGGAGGAACTTTTGGAAATGACCGATATGTTTTGTATTTTTTTTACCTTGATTGTAATGATGATTTATAGTTGTATACGTATGTTCAAACCCATCAAATTGCATAGATGTGTGTAGTGTTTTGTATAACAAACATCAATAAAGATGTTTATAAAAAATTTTTAAAAAGCAAGTAAAAAAGTCAAAAGACCCCACAGAATGCACTTTAACAAGTAATGATACCTGATTTCTAGAAAAACCTCTAGATGAGATACTATATTGATTTTTTAATTATTAAAACTTTTTTATTTTTTAAAAGGTGAGGTTTTAATTATGCAGAAAAAAGATGAACCCATTCACATTTTAAAATATCAAACAATACAGAATACTTTATGTAAATCTAAGGCCTCCTGTCATATCTGAACAGCTTCATTTTCCACCTTCCCTCAAGATTAACAACTGCTATCATTTTTTCTTAGCCTCCTTCCTGACCTGATCCAATGTATTTATACGTCTTCATATGCCTTTGTAAACAAAACTACATAAAACATTTTTCTACTTTATATACATCTTCTAGAATTAACTATTTCTATCTAATTGCTCCATTGCATCCTATAAATATGGTTCCCCAACCAATGTCCAGATGGTTGTCATTAGACCAGCCTACTGTTTTTTTGTTGTTGTTGTTGTTAATCTGTTATCTCAGATTTGGCATTCCTTGGAAATCATCCACTTTTCAAAGCAGTCTCATCTAAATATGCTTTGGTTTCCTCTGTCAATCTGAACCAATCTGTTTTACTATCCTCTGTTTTTCAAGATTTCTTTTCATTTCAAAATATTTGGTCTCCTAATGACCTTGCATTCATTAGGGTTTTTTGATTACCAGCAACAGAAGCTGAATCTAATTTTTTTTTTTTTTTTTTTTTGAGACAGAGTCTCGCTCTGTTGCCCCGGCTGGAGTGCAGTGGTCGGATCTCAGCTCACTGCAAGCTCTGCCTTCCGGGTTTACGCCATTCTCCTGCCTCAGCCTCCCGAGTAGCTGGGACTACAGGCACCAGCCACCTCGCCTGGCTAGCTGTTTGTATTTTTTAGTAGAGACGGGGTTTCACCGTGTTAGCCAGGATGGTCTCGAACTCCTGACCTCATGATCTGCCAGTCTTGTCCTCCCAAAGTGCTGGGATTACAGGCTTGAGCCACCATGCCCGGCTGTTGAATCTAATTAAGAAAAATAAATATATTGAGAGACAATGAGTCTTCACAGACTAGGCATGAAACTGAGGAAAGAGGCTCTGGCAAGGATAAAGTGCAAAGATATCTTAACACAAACAGTATGGCCACTGTTTTTGGAATGAATAGACCTGAAGCATTTTTACTGCCCTCAAGATCCCACTTCAGAGGGAATTGTATAAGAAAGAATATTGGCAAATATATACTTTAAAAAGTAATCATAAAATTGATCAAAATAATTTATACTCAAAACAATAAAGGATTGTGTTGATGAAAATGAAGTTCACAGGTCCGAAAGTCACACTTTTGTTAAATTTAAGCCTGGAGTCCATATCTCTGTGTCATGTTTCTTGTTAACTAGAAGTATTAATAGCATCTTAAAATGCAAGGTATTATTACATAACTTATGAATTGCATTTCTTTTGGAATTTTGATGAACTAACACAGAAATTATTTTCTGAAGAATGATTCCAGATGATAAAAAGTTAAAATGAAGCCTCTACTTTTTTTCTTTGTTGTTTTCTTTTAGATCATTTTAACAGACTACATATATACTGAACTGTGCATTCCTTGTGGCAAAAGAAAATATTTAATTGTTCTTTGAACAGCATTTTTAAGAGTGCTGTTGTATCAAATTTAAGTTTGTTAAATGAAGCTTTAATATAGAGAGAAGCTTTCAGTTTTCATTTCAAAATAATTCTTAGGCAGCAGCAAAACAAGACAGGCAGGCACTTGCTTTCTTTTTGTTTACACATGAGTCATGTTAGTTTATTTATCATGTGAATTTTTCTAGTGTCTTTCGAGTTTTGAATTGAAGTGAAACTTCATATCACAATGACAAATGGAGTTCTACTACATTTTAGCTCTTGAAAATATTTCATAAATAAGAACTCAAGAGCAAGTCTTACTTGGAGAGAGCCATAAACGTATTCATGTTGGCTGAAAACAGATAATATTATTAACTGAGTACTCATAATTAAAATATGAAAAGTATATTATCGTCACAAAAAAGTGATCATAAAACGACTGAAAATCATAGATTGTATTGACATTTATTGTCAGCAGCTTGACATGTACTTTCTGCTATTCAATTTCCTTCATCATAAGAGTAGTAATAAATGAGTGTTTCTAGCTTCCTCCCCGCCACTCCACCAGCTAAAGATGATTCTGGTTTGTTCTTTTTTCTCTCACCCGTTTTTCTGTGGAGACCGAACAATATCAGTCAAGCTCTGAACATAACAGAAGGATGGAGGTTGTGAGAAAGTGCTAGAGAGGAGAGCGGGTGGGAAGGCTCTAGCTAAGACTGAAGAAATGTAAAGAAAATAAATGTTTATATGAACATTTTTCTTTGCTCCAAAACAAAGTTAAAATTTTAGCCAGGTCTGGTGACTCACACCTGTAATCCCAGCACTTTGGGAGGCTGAGGCAGGCAAATCACCTGAGGTCAGGAGTTAGGGACAGCCTGACTAACATGGTGAAACCCCGTCTCTACTAAAAATACAAAAATTAGCTGGGCATAGTGACAGGGGCCTGTAATCTGAGCTGCTTGGGAGGCTGAGGCAGGAGAATTGCATGAACCCAGGAGGCAGAAGTTGCAGTGAGCTGAGATTGTGCCATTGCACTCCAGCGTGGGTGACAGAGTAAGACTCTGTCTCAAAAAAAAAAAAATTAAGTTAATTTCAAATATTTTGTTAGTATCTGTATTTCTTTACATCCTTTTTGGAGCTATTTCAGGCTCTGAAGCAACCCAAAGCATTTTGAATATAAATGTAGAACAAAGCAACCCTTTGAACCACTATCATATCCTTTAATTCAGTGAAAAGCTGTGTTATCTGTGAAACCTGGACAAGGGGTGTACATTGAACTCCAAATATAGCATCTTAAATGGTTCCGGCAGGAGGACTGACTCACACAAGATATGAAAGCTTCAGTAGTTAAGAAAAATAATTTGGGAGTTGGTGTTCATTGTATCACATTGTAGATTTGTTTTGGCAAAAGCAAATGAATTTCATCAAATCTGTTATACCATATCTTTGTACTTTTCCCCAGAAATATGTATACCCTGCAAACAGAAATGATGTTCTTATTTTTGTTGACAGATTCTAATAACCAATATCCATCAGAAATATTTATCAGGTCTCAGACAGTATTTTGAGACTTTTTTAGTCATGATTTGTAGGACATTCTGAAGATCACACTCTCCCTTTTCAAATACATAATTTCACTGATTAATGACGCAAACATCACATTTTAGATCTTAAATGGCATTGGTATCCAGTAACTTTTGAACAACTGACTTTTTGCCGTCAAATCTATTAGCTTGTCCAAACAAGACAAAAATCTAACTTATCAGTGTAAAATAAATGTTGAGTGATAAGTAGATTTTTAAACATAATGAATATTAAAAATTAATTCCTTAAAAAGTTTATGTGTGGTGGATTCAAGATGGCTGAATAGGGACAGCACCGGTCTGCAGCTCCCAGTGAGATCGACTCAAAAGACGGGTGATTTCTGCATTTTCAACCGAAGTACCCGGTTCATCTCATTGGGACTGGTTAGACAGTGGGTGCAGCCCACGGAGGGTGAGTCGAAGCAGGGTGGGACATCGCCTCACCTGGAAAGCGCAAGAGGGTCAGAGAATTTCTCCCCCTACCCAAAGGGGGCCATGAGGGTCTGAGCTGGAGGAACTCCTGCACAGATACAGCACTTGTCCCACACTTCACAACCCACAAACCAGGAGATTCCCTGTGGTGCCTAACCCACCAGGGCCCTGGGTTTCAAGCACAAAACTGGATGGCCAATTGGGCAGACACTGAACTAGCTGCAGGAGCGCTTTTTTTCCATACCCCAGAGGCACCTGGAATGCCAGTGGGACAGAACTGTTCACTCCCCTGGAAAGGAGTGCTGAAGCAAGGGAGTGAAGTGGTCTGACTTGGTGGGTCTCACCCCCATGGAGCCCAGGAAACTAGGAACCACTGGCTTGACATTCTCGCTGCCAGCAGGGTAGCCATCTGAGATCCACTTGAGACAGTCGAACTTGGTGTGGAGAGGAGCATGCGCCATTGCTGAGGCTTGAGTAGGTGATTTAGAGGTCACAGTGTGAACAAAGCCGCTGGGAGGTTCGAACTGGGCGGAGATCACTGCAGCTCAGCAAGGCAGCTGTGGCCAGACTGCCAGATTTCTCCATTCTGGAAAGGGTATCTCTGTGAAAAACGCAGCAGTACCAATCAGGGGCTTATAGCAGATTTGAACATCCCAGCCTGGAAGCTCTGAAGAGAGCAGCAGACCTCCCAGCACAGTGTTCGAGCTCTGCTAAGGGTCAGACTGCCTCCTCTAGTGGGTCCCTGACTCCCGTGTATGCTGACTGGGAGACACCTCCCAGTAGGGGCCGACAGACACCTCATATATTCCAGAGGAAAGAACAGGAAGCAATCTTTGCTGCTCTGCAGTCTGTGCTGGTTGTACCAAGGCAAACGGGGTCGGGAGTGGACCTCCAGCAAACTCCAGCAGACTGTCAGCAGAGGTGCTTGACTGTTAAAAGGAAAAGAAGCAAACAGAAAGGTTTGTGAAGATATCCACTCAAAGAGACCATCTGTAGGTCAACAACATCAAAGACCAAAGCTACAGAAATCCACAAAAATGAGAAAATAACAGTGCAAAAAGGCTGACAATTCCAAAAACCAGAACACCTCTCCTCCTCCAAAGGATCACAACTCCTCACCAGCAAGGGAACGAAACTGGAAAGAGAATGAGTTTGACGAACTGAAAAAAGTAGGCTTCAGAAAGTGGGTAATAATGCCCTGAGCTAAAGGAGCATGTTGTAACCCAATGCAAGGAAGTTAAGAACCTTGAAGAAAAGGATAGTCAAATTGCTAACCAGAATAACCAATGTAGAGAAGAACATAAATGACCTGGTAGAACCGAAAAACACAGCATAAGAACTTCGTGAAGCATGCACAAGTATCAATAGCTGAATTGACTAAGCAGAAGAAAGGATATCAGTGACTGAAGGTCGACTTAATGAAATAAAGAGAGAAGACAAGCTTAGAGAAAAAAGAATAAAAAGGAATGAACAAAGCCTCCAAGAAATATGAGACTATGTGAAAATTCATTCTACATTTGATTGGTGTACCTGAAAGTGACAGGGAGAATGGAATCAAGCTGGAAATCACGCTTCAGGATATTATCCAGGAGAACTTCCCCAACCTAGCAAGACAGGCCAACATTCAAATTCAGGAAATACAGAGAACACCACAAAGATACTCCTTGAGAAGAGCAACCCAAAGGCACATAATTTTCAGATTCACTGAGGTTGAAATGAAGGAAAAAAGTTAAGGGCAGCCAGAGAGAAAGGTCAGGTTACCCACAAAGGGAAGCCCATCAGACTAAGAGCAGATCTGCAGAAACCCTAAAAGCCAGAAGAGAGTGGGGGCCAATATTCTATGTTCTCAAAGAAGAGAATTTTCAACCTAGAATTTCATATCCAGCCAAACTAAGCTTCATAAGGAAGGAGAAATAAAATCCTTTACAGACAAGTAAATACTGAGGGATTTTGTCACCACTAGGCCTGCTTTACAAGAGCTCCTGAAGGAAGCACTAAACATGGAAAGGAACAACTGGTACCAGCCACTGTGAAAACATACCAAATTGTAAAGAACATCGACACTATGAAGAAACTGCATTAACTAATGGGCAAAACAAGCAGCTAGCATCAAAATGACAGGACCAAATTCACACATAACAATATTAACCTCAAATTTAAATGAGCTAAATGCCACAATTAAAAGACACAGACTGGCAAATTGGATAAAGAGTCAAGACCCATCAGTGTGCTGTATTCAGGAGACCCATCTCACATGCAACGACACACATAGGCTCAAAATAAAGGGATGGAGAAGCAAATGGAAAGCAAAAACAAACAAACAAAAAGCAGGAGTTGCAATCCTAATCTCTGATAAAACAGACTTTAAGCCACATAGATCAAAAGAGACTAATAAGGGCATTACATAATGGTAAAGGGATCAATGCAGCAAGAAGAGCTAACTATGCTAAATATGTATGCACCCAATACAGGGGCACCCAGATTCATAAAGCAAGTTCTTAGAGACCTACAAAGAGACTTAGATGCCCACACAGTAACAACGGGAGACTTTAACACCACACTGTCAATATTAGGCAGATCAATGAGACAGAAAATTAAAAAGGATATTCAGGATTTGAACTCAGCTCTGGATGAAGTGAACCTAATAGACATCTACAGAACTCTCCAACCCAAATCAACAGAATATACATTCTTCTCAGCACCTCATTGCACTTATTCTCAAATTGACCACATAATTGGAAGTAAAACATTCCTCAGCAAATGCAAAAGACAGGAAATCATAACAAACAGTCTCTCAGAACACAGTGTAATCAAATTAGCACTCGGGATTAAGAAATTCACTCAAAACTGCACAACTACATGGAAACTGAACAACCTGCTCCTGAATGATTACTGGGTAAATAACAAAATGAAGGTGGAAATAAAGATGTTCATTGAAACCAATGAGAATTAAGGCACAATGTGCCAGAATCTCTGGGACACAATTAAAACAGTGTGTAGAGGGAAATTTATAGCACTAAATGCCCACAAGAAAAGGCAGGAAAGATCTAAAATGGACACCGTAACATCAAAATTAAAAAAAAACTAGAGAAGCAAGAGCA
Organism: Piliocolobus tephrosceles; assembly: GCF_002776525.5. Taxonomy (NCBI): domain Eukaryota; kingdom Metazoa; phylum Chordata; class Mammalia; order Primates; family Cercopithecidae; genus Piliocolobus; species Piliocolobus tephrosceles. Next base: position 17,961,720 of record NC_045436.1, on the reverse strand, counting down.
AACAAATTCAAAATCTAGCAGAGCACATGAAATAACTAAGATCAGAGCAGAACTGAAGGAGATAAAGACATGAAAAATCCTTCAAAAAATAAATGAATCCAATAACTGATTTTGTGAAAAAATCAACAAAATAGATAGGCTGCTAGCCAAAATAATAAAGAAGAAAAGAGAGAAGAATAAAATAAATGCAATAAAAAGTGATATAGGGGATATTACCACCAATCCCACAGAAATACAAACTACCATCAGAGAATACTATAAACACCTCTACACAAATAAACTAGAAAATCTAGAAGAAATGGATAAATTCCCGGACACATACAGCCTCCCAAGTCTAAGCCAGGAAGAAGTTGAGTCCCTGAATAAACCAATAACAAGGTCTGAAATTGAGGCAGTAAATAATAGCCTACCAACCAAAGAAAGTCTAGGACCAGACAGATTCACAGCAGAATTCTACCAGAGGTACAAAGAGGAGCTGATACTTTTCCTCCTGAAACTATTCCAAACAATAGAAAAAGAGGGAATCCTCCCTAATTCAGTTTAAGAGGCGAACATCATCCTGATACCAAAATCTGGGAGAGACACACACACAAAAAAAAGAAAATTTCAGGCCAATATTCCTGATGAACATCAATGTGAAAATACTCAGGCTGGGCGCGGTGGCTCAAGCCTGTAATCCCAGCACTTTGGGAGGCCGAGACGGGTGGATCACGAGGTCAGGAGATTGAGACCATCCTGGCTAACACGGTGAAACCCCGTCTCTACTAAAAAATACAAAAAAATAGCTGGGCAAGATGGCAGGTGCCTGTAGTCCCAGCTACTCTGGAGGCTGAGCCAGGAGAATGGCATAAACCCGGGAGGCGGAGCTTGCAGTGAGCCGAGATTGCGCCACTGCACTCCAGCCTGGGCGACAGAGCGAGACTCCGTCTCAAAAAAATAAAAATAAAAATAAAAAAAGAAAATACTCGATAAAATACTGGCAAACCAAAGCCAGCAGCACATCAAAAAGCTTATCCACCATGATCAAGTGGGCTTCATCCCTGGGATCCAAGGCTGGTTCAACATACGCAAATTAATAAATGTAATCCATCATGTAAAGAGAACCAATGACAAAAGCAATATGATTATCTCAATAGATGCAGAAAAGGCCTTGGATAAAATTCAACACCCCTTCATGCTAAAACCTCTCAGTAAACTAGGTATTGATGAAATGTATCTCAAAATAATAAGAGCTATTTATTACAAGCCCACAGCTAATATCATACTAAATGGGCAAAAACAGGAAGCATTCCCTTTGAAAGCCAACACAAGACAATGATGTCCTCTCTCACCATTCCTATTCAACATAGTATTGGAAGATCTGGCCAGGAAAATCAGGCAAAAGAAAGAAATAGAGCTATTCAAATAAGAAGAGAGGAAGTCAAATTGTCTGTTTGCAGATGACATGATTGTATATTTAGAAAACCCCATCATCTCAGCGCAAAATCTCCTTAAGTTGATAAGCGACTTTAGCAAAGTCTCAGGATACAAAATCAATGTGCAAAAATCACAAGCATTTATATACACCAATAACAGACAAACAGAGAGCCAAATCATGAGTGAATTCCCATTCACAATTGCTACAAAGGGAGTAAACGACGTAGGAATCCAATTTACAAGGGATGTGAAGGATCTCTTCAAGGAAAATACAAACCACTGCTCAAGGAAATAAAAGAGTACACAAACAAATGTAAAAACATTCCATGCTTATGGATAGGAAGAATCAATATTGTGAAAATGGCCATACTGTCCAAAGTAATTTGCAGATTCAATGCTCTCTCCATCAAGCTACCACTGACTTTCTTCACAGAATTGGAAAAAAACTGCTTTGAACTTCATATGGAGAAAAGAAAGAGCCCACATTGCCAAGACAATCCTGGGCAAGAAGAACAAAGTTGGAGGCATCACACTACCTGACTTTAAACTACACTATGAGGCTACAGTAACCAAAACAGCCTGGTACTGGTAGCAAAACAGAGATAGAGACCAATTGAGCAGAACAGAGGCCTCAATAATACCACCACACATCTACAACCGTCTGATCTTTGACAAACCTGGCACACACAAGCAGTGGGGAAAAGATTCCCTATTTAATAAGTGGTGTTGGGAAAACTAGCTAGCCAAATACAGAAAACTGATACTGGACCCTTTCCTTACACCTTATACAAAAATCAACTCAGGATGAATCAAAGAGTTAAATGGAAGACCTAGGAACATAAAAATCCTGAAAGAAAACCTGAGCAATACCATTCAGGACATAGACATGGGCAAAAACTTTATGTCTAAAACACCAAAAGCCAAAATAGACAAATGGGATCTAATTAAACTAAAGAGCTTCTGCACAGCAAAAGAAACTATCAGCAGAGTGAACAGGGAATCTACAGAAGGAGAGAAAATGTTTGCAATCTATCCCTGTGACAAAGGGCTAATATCCAGAATCCACAAAGATCTTAAACAAATTTACAAGAGAAAAACAAACAACTCCATCAAAAAATGGGCAAAGGATATGAGCAGGCACTTCTCAAAAGAAGACATTTATGCAGCAAACAGAAATACGAAAAAATGTTCATCTTCTCTTGTCATTGGAGAAATGCAAATCAAAACCACAATGAGATACCATCTCACACCAGTTAGAATGTCAATCATTAAACAGTCTGGAAACAACAGATACTGGAGAGGTTGTGAAAAAGTAGGAATGCTTTTACACTTTTGGTGGGAGTGTAAATTAGTTCAAACATTGTGGACGACAATATGGTGATTCCTCAAGGATCTAGAAGCAGAAATACAATTTGACCCAGCAATCCCATTACTGGGCATATACCCAAAAGATTATAAATCATTGTATGATAAAGACACATACACACTTATGTTTATTGCGGTACTATTCACAATAGCAAAGACTTGGAACCAACCCAGATGTCTATCAGTGATAGACTGGATTAAGAAAATGTGGCACATATACACCATGGAATACTATGCAGTCATAAAAAAGGATGAGTTAACGTCCTTTCAGGGACATGGATGAAACTGGAAACCATCATTCTCAGCAAACTATCACAAGATCAGAAAACCAAACACTGCATGTTCTCACTCATATGTGGGAGTTAGTTGAACAATGAGAACACATGGACACAGGGAGGAGAACATCACACACAGGAGCCTGTCCAGGGATGGGGACCTGGGGGAGGGATAACATTAGGAGAAATACCTAATGTAAGTGACCGGTTGATGGGTGCAGCAAACAAGCATGGCATGTGTATACCTATGTAATAAAACTGCATGTTCTGTAGATTTAACCCAGAACTTAAAGTATAATAAAAAAAAAAAAAAGGAAAGAGCCAGACGTGGTGGCTCACGCCTGTAATCCCAGCACTTTGGGAGGCTGAGGTGGGTGGATCATGAGGTCAAGAGATCCAGACCATCCTGGCTAACAAGATGAAACCGCATCTCTACCAAAAATACAAAAAATTAGCCAGGCGTGGTGGTGGGCGCCTGTAGTCCCAGCTACTCAGGACTCTGCGGCAGGAGAATGGTGTGAACCCAGGAGGCGAGCTTGCAGTGAGCCAAGATCACACCACTGCACGCCAGCCTGGGCGACAGAGTGCGACTCTGTCTCAAAAAAAGAAAAAAAAGGAAAGAAAGAGAGAAAAAGAAAGAAGTAAGAGAGAGAAAGGGAAAGAAAGAAGAAAGAAAAAGAAAAGAAAGAAGAAAGAA
>NC_045436.1:17845907-17957189 GCF_002776525.5 Piliocolobus tephrosceles | reverse complement strand
AGGAAGGAAGGAAGGAAGGAAGGAAAGAAAGGAGGGAGGGAGGGAGGGAGGATCGATTTGAAATTATACAACATGTCTGGTGACTTTTTACAAAAATGTAAGAGCTTTAATGATAGTATCATTGGCAAAACTAGATTATTTTTCCCTCATTTGTACTTTGTTTGTTTGTTTGTTTGTTTGTTTGTTTGTTTGTTTGTTTGAGACGGAGTCTAGCTCTGTCGCCCAGGCTGGAGTGCAGTGGCGGGATCTCAGCTCACTGCAAGCTCCGCCTCCCGGGTTTATGCCATTCTCCTGCCTCAGCCTCCAGAGTAGCTGGGACTACAGGCACCCACCACCTCACCCGGCTCTTTTTTTGTATTTTTTAGTAGAGACGGGGTTTCACTGTGTTAGCCAGGATGATCTCCATCTCCTGACCTCGTGATCCGCCCGTCTCGGCCTCCCAAAGTGCTGAGATTACAGGCTTGAGCCACTGCGCCTGGCCTGTACTCTTAAATAGTACATTTGTGGCCGAGTGCAGTGGCTCATTCCTGTAATCTCAGCACTCTGGGAGGGTGAGGCAGGTATTGCTTGAGTCCAGGCATTCGAGACCAGCCTGGGTGAAATAGTGAAACCCATCTCTACTAAAAATACAAAATATTAGCTGGGCGTGGTGGCTGGTGCCTGTAGTCCCAGCACTTTGGGAGGCCGAGGCAGGGAGATCACCTGAGGTCAGGTGTTCGAGACTAGCCTGGCCAACGTGGAGAAACCCCATGCCTACTAGAATTACAAAAATTCAGCTGGGCGTGGTGGCAGGCACTTGTAGTCTAAGCTACCCAGGGAGGCTGAGGTGGAAGAATCATCCAAGCTCGGGAGGTCAAGTCTGCAGTGAGCTGAGATCGTGTCACTGCACTCCAGCCTGGGTGACAGAGTGAGAGTCTGTCTCAAAAACAAACAAAAATATAGACATTTGTATCCACATTTGGATTTCAGATCACCCAAAGACCCAAAGCAAATTACAGATCAAAGCCAATCCTTGTCCTAAGGACACTAGCTTTCTACCAGCTACCACTCCTACCCCTCACCATGCGCTGGAGAGACTGAGGCAGGACTCATTTTCAGGAGCAAAAAATATGTTTGATTCCAGTGATGAAGATTAAATATTGCATATTGTCCTCCAATTCTCTTTTTCTTCTCAGTAATGGGTCCTTGATTTTTAATTTAATTTATTTTTATTTTTATTTTTTTCCCCTGGAACAAAAGTGTTCCTTTCACCAACTTTTTTTGCAAGTCGATGCGGTCATAAAGAAAAGTTCTGGCTAACAAGACGTAAGCATAAGTTGTGGTGGGTGCAACTGCTAAAAAGTGCCTTTAAGGGAAAGGGTACATCCTTCTCCGTCTGGTCTTTTTGCTGAGTAGAAAGCAGGTGTGTGAGTGGGGCATCAGCAGCCATCTTAGACTATAAACCACCTTGAAAAGGGAAACTGCACTGTGATACTATCAAGTGGAAGATCCCTCACCCTTATGCCTCAAAGAAACCCTGATAAGCTACCTCCTGCCTCTTTGAAAATGCAGCAGAAATTAAATTGCCTCCTTAAAAAAAAGTTGATGTGTATTTCTATGTTCATAAATGCATACACATCTAATCAGGAAGAATATATGTCAAAATACTAGCAGTGTTCAGATATATGGTGGCAATTAAAAGTGATCTTCATTTCTTTTTAGTTTTTTGCTATCTGATTCTTTTGTTTGTACAACAGCACTGTTTCATATATAATCAGAGATGTTATTTTCATTAATTAAATAAAAAAACAAAATTCAACTATTCATGCTGCTACTCATTCCTAGGAAGTTGAGCCTTCTGCTATTGGCAGTAACATGCATTCAATTTTTATAGGGGAAAAAAGAAGATGAAGGTAAATATTGTTTTAAGCAGTTTTTTTTCATAACCTGAAATAGCCAGTATTTTTGCAATTTGACAAAAATGGCTATAATATAGGTTGATGTAATTTGTTTATTTTTTATTTTATTATTACTATTTATTTGAGACAAGGTCTCACTCTCACCCAGGCTGGAGTGCAGTGGTAGTACCTGGGCTCACTGCAACCTCTGCCTCCAGGGCTCAAGCAATCGTTTGCCTTCAGTCTCCTGTGTAGTTGGGACCACAGGCATGCACTGTCATGCCTGGCTAATTTTTGTATTTTTTTTTGTAGTGATGGAGTTTCGTTGTGTTGTGCAAGCTCATCTCAAACGCCTGGGTTCAAGTGATTCACACACCTTGGCCTCCCAAATTGCTGGGGTTACAGGCTTGAGGCACCACATTTGGCTGTTCTTTCTATAGTTCCCATCCCAGGATTGTATTTATTGTTATGTATATGTCTATGTAGAGAGATTAGAGACTAGAAAATATGTTTCCTCATTCCCATTGGAAGTCAAAGTGTTTGTCCTTCCTTCCTTGTAAACAATACCCTGAAGTGTATTCAGAAAACAACATTCACAGCTAAAAAAGGAAAATTCTGGTTTTCAATATTAAATGTGTTACCTATTTGTCTGTAAAATATTTTCTCTGTTTTATAAAACTCAGGAAAAATTATCATCCAAAGTTAGTAGGTAATCAGTTCCTAGATTTCTCAAAATAGTCCAGAAGTCCAAGTTTTATTTTTCTAGACACATTTGAACTTATGCTATTATGTGTCCTGATTTTGCCTTCAATAAAATATATGTAATGGAAGCTAACCATGTAAGTACTAATTCTGTGCCAGCATAGTAAGACAAAGGCTTTCTTTTCAACCAAATTCTAGTCAGGCTCCGTCTTCTTAATTAAGGCCCCAAATTTGGCCGCAAAACATGCAGACTTTCAGCACAAATGATTTTGTCCACTGCTCCATGCTAAGGGACTTGAACAAACATGAATGAATAACATTTTTACCAGCTCAGTGCTGTATTCCTATGATAATTACTCCATTCCCCTTAAGTTCCTACTTGGGAACTTAAGCTCAAAGTTGCCAAAATAATTGACCACTCCAACCAATACCTGAGTGTCAGGTCTCTGTCTCCTAGTCTCTTTGGGAAGATAGAAGCCTAACGTCTATAACATCCAGTTGGCAAATTCAGAGGGCCTCATTGCTTTAACTAACCTCCATTTCCACTTATTCTAAATTTCTACTACTGTGTCTGATCAAGTCCTCTCTCATGGCTCCTTCCTATTTTCTTATCTGCCTTTAAAATGCCCAGTCATCTCTGCTCACATTAAAGTTGAGTTCTCTATTGCAATAGGTACTGCTGAATAAAATATATCCTTTCCACTTTAGTGCTCGGATTTGTTTATATTTAACAACAACTACTACATGTATTAACTTATTTATTTATTGCCTCACTTTTATGAAGTGGAGAATATTATCCACATAGATGAGTAAATAAAGACATGAGAAAGTCATGTAACTTGTTCAAGACCAAATAGTTACTCCATGGTGAAGTTGTGGCGAGCTGACATCCAAAATTCTGGCTTGAGAATGTTTGCTCATATACTTGTAGCTTTGGTCTACACTTCAAAAACCAGGAACTACATTTCTATTATTGTCCTCAACTTCAGGGTAACCACAAATCTGTTTTTTATTTTATATAATGAGCATGAAATTTAATCCTAGCAGAATTCAATCTATGGATCACAGATACGGTACCTATTTCTTATTCATAAACCTGACTTATTCCCATTTCATACTGTATTCCTAATTGCAACAGCATCCACTTTGATCTTATATAGCCATGCTATTTAAAAGGCATTGGTGTTTTTTATTTTCTTTTTCAAAATAGTACTTTGAGTTTCATGTTATGTCTACAAATAATTATGTTATTGCAATATCAAACGAATATACACACACACACACATATGTATGTGTGTGTGTGTGTGTGTGTAACATGCATATGTGCTACATGTATGGCATTAGAAAAGAATGAATATATCCTTAAAAAAATAGCAGATATTTGGAACTAGATACAATAGCATTTGAAGCATAAATTGATTATTACCCATTAAATAGTAAATGTCAGTACTATTCTACTTTGTTAAGCCATTGGTGAAAAAAATGCCTACATGATCCATAAATACACTCATTCATTATAAGCAGGCACCTCTATTAACTTTAGGCACTACATTATTAAAATTATAACTTCACTGAACAGTCAACTAACTTTTAATCTCTGTTTTTATATGGTGGTAAAATTCTACTGCCTGGAAATAACAATGTTATAAAGAACTTTTCTATAAATTTACAAACTGGGAGAAAATCTAAATAACTTTCTGAAGTAATCAGATTCCATTTGAGCCTAAAGTGAATTGAAATGGTAATGGAAATGAGCTATAATTTTCTTTGTATAGTATGTTATTCCTCTAGTGAGAACTGATTAAAAATATGCCAGTGTTCAGGCACATTTTATTATTCACCATATCGATGAATTCAGGTTATCCCAATGTGAGCTGAAATAATATAGTCTAAAAGGACATATTATCCTTCACAGAAATATGCATAATAAAGAGAAATTTAGGAATCTATGGCTTATGGTGTGTTGATTGATCTTTAGAGGAAGCTCCTCTTGGCTTTGTGCCCTGCAGGTTTTCATATTCAGGAGATGCATCACAGGAACACATGGAATTTGTAAAGGGTGTGGCTTTCTTTTGTAAACTAGAAAGTCAATTATGTGCACATTTAAAAATGTCTATTCGAGCATTCAGTACAGATAAAAGGTGAGAAACTGCAAGCTGATTTTCTTAAAATGATATGTATCCTTCTCCTGAACATCATTCTGTGCTATCATGGAAATTAGTATCCCATTTTGAGGCACCGTTACATATATTTTGGAGATGATTTTTGTTAACTAATTTGTCCTTTATTAGTAAATATTGATGTAACAAGGTAGCAAAAATGTTGAGATAGACACAATCCTTACCTACTTGATTTTTTCATTCTAATAGCACATAAATATTTTTATTTGTGTTTTACTATGCATCTACATATTTGCTTTTGGTTAGTATTATTTATTTATTCTGACTCTTATGACTTATTTTCCTGAAAAACTTGCCATTTGCCATATGTTCTAATACTACTCATATGAATATTTAGGTATTTAATTTTAAGAATGAATTAACAAATTGTTACTTAGGTAAAATTTTAGTAAATACAGTTAATGTAATTAGAGATTAATTTTATGTTACCATGAAGCATACTATCACTAAGAATCAGATGCCATAGGAAGTGGATATCAGGTCCAGAATAGAGAAAAGAATAGACAATATTCATATAGAAGAAGAGAGAGATGATCAGAAAATGACACAGGAACCAGCAGAACCAAGGGCAGCCTAAATCATTAGTTGAGAAACGTTTTGAGCAGGTATAATGGCACATTGCTGCAGTTGTCTGAGCATTTTAACAAAGGTTTGCTAAGTACTTTTCAAACACTAATTAATAAAAATCCTCAGTATCTCTGCAGGAAACAAAAGATTGATATGTACCACTCAGAACTGTCAACAATACTGTCAAATATGCACTACTTGCCGTGCTCATCACCATAGTCTCCTTTTTCCTACTCTGCTCACTATTACACTGACAGTGAGCAATTATTGAAACAAAATATTTGGGTATTTTTAAAGTCATTATTAATAAAGAAATCCAAAAATATTTAGAATGACCATTTGTACCTCTTTGTGTCGTTTTTTGTGATTTTGCTGATTTTTTGCTTGCTTTGCTTTCGAGAGGATTTTAATGATATAGGTTTAATATACTTTTATCAAAAACATAGCACAAGCACTGTCTGAAAAGTGGTAAAAATTCTTGGATGACCTTCTGTCTAGTAATGCTCATTTTTTTGTCTTCACTTGTTTTCTCTAATGATCACTCTCCATGTGTCTTTAACACCCATTCATTTGTCCTTTTCCTCATCTCACCCTTAATATTCATGTATCTGGTGATCACTGAAGATCACTAATAGATCTCTCTCCTATCCCAAACATTAATATTGTACAGTATCCTTTCTCAGGCCAATGTGTAATCTGGGTCCTACACAAGTAGCAGAACTTTGGTCATCTTAGAGAGAGCAGCCAGAAGCAGAATAGGATGGGAGCTGAGAAAGGGGGACCAAGATCAGTTAACAAGCCAAAGCGAGTAGCTAAACATTTAGAAATAAATGAGAGTGGAATTCGAATGTAGAAAGAATGACTGTGGCAACTTCTATAACTAGATTATGGAGTCTGGCTTGCCATTAATGGCCAGCAAATGTGCTCTGAATTAAGTTGGGATGACTTAAAAGTACTTTATACGACTAAGACCAATAAACTTTGTATTTGCCACATATTTAATCATGTGCATATAAAATTAAATAAATAATTACTTTACGTTTATCCAAAATACCATGCATGTATTCTTTACTATCTATACTCAACTTTTTTTATTTAGATATTTGGATGCTAATTGAACAAAAAAAAATCAGAATTGAACTATTACTGATATCTAAATCACATTTGCATCATCAGTTGGTATTGCAAAATAAATGAATAAATACAATATAACAAGTAGTCAAAGCAGTAGCATCAATACGTACATAAATTAAAAGCTAATTCATACATCTTCCTATTTTCTGTACACATGTTAAACATATCATGGTTATTATCTATGCAATATGCAACTAAGTTTACCCCAGTTGATAATGGCTGCTTAATAGATACTTTATAATATATCTACTAATATTATAAAGTTAATTTCCTGTAATTTTACTTCATTAAACAAAATAATACACTTATTTATATTTAATCTTCAGATGCTAGGCATTAGAAAAATGGCTTTGGTAAATTACAAAAGTAGGTAAATAGTTTATTACTTATCTTTATTAGAGCAAATATTTGTGTTGCTGTTTTCCTTCCTATATAAGCACAGAACTATAACCATTAATTGTTTAAGTGTATTTGGAGTTTCTTTCCAATCTGACAATGAGTAACTACAAATGACCTGTGTCTTCATCGGTTTGGACTGCTACATAAAGTACCAAAGACTGGGTGACTTGAAACAACGGAAATGTTTTCCTTACAGTTCTGGAGGCTGGAAGTCTGAGATCAGGGTGCCAGCATAGTTAGGTTCTGGAGTGTTCTCTTCTGGCTTACAGACTGCTAACTACATGGCAGAAAGAGCAGGGAGAGCTCTCTGAGGCTTCTTTTATAAGGCCCAGTCCAGTTCATGAGCATTCCATCCTCATGAACAAATCATTTCCAAAAGTCCTCACCTCCTGATACCATTACATTGGGAATTATGATTTCAACATTTGAATTTTGAGGAGAAACAAACATTTAGTTCCTAACATGCTATTAATGACTACATAGCGTTTCTGTTTTATTTTAAAACAAAACTGTGTCTTCTAATTGGAGCATTTAGCCTATTTACATTAAAGGTTAATAATGTTATATTTGAATTTGATCCTGTAATTATGATGTTAGCTGGTTATTTTGCTCATTAGCTGATGCAGTTTCTTCCTAGTATTGATGGTCTTTACCATTTGGCATGTTTTTGCAGTGGCTGCTACCGGTTGTTCTTTCCACGTTTAGTGCTTCCTTCAGGAGCTCTTGCAGGACAGGCCTGGGAGTGACAAAATCTCTCAGCATTTGCTTGTCTGTAAAGGATTTTATTTCTCCTTCACTTATGAAGCTTAGTTTTGTTGGATATGAAATTCAGGGTTGAAAATTCTTTTCTTTAAGAATGTTGAGGCCAGGCTCTGTGGCTCACACCTGTAATCCCAGCACTTTGGGAGGCCGAGGTAGGCGGATCATGAGGTCAGGAGATCGAGACTAACTAACACATCCTGGCTAACACAGTGAAATCCCATCTCTACTAAAAAAAAAACAAAAAAATTAGCTGAGCCTGGTGGTGGGTGCCTGTAGTCCCAGCTACTTGGGAGGCTGAGGCAGGAGAATGACGTGAACCCGGGGGTTGGAGCTTGCAGTGAGCTGACATTGCACCACTGCATTCCAGCCTGGGCGACAGAGTGAGCCTCTGTCACAAAAAAAAATAAAATAAATACAATAAATAAATAAATAAAAATAATGTTGAATACTTAGCACACTAGTACACATTTATTTTTTAAATCTAATTTTAGTTATTTTCACTAAAAATAATATTTGTTTTAAAGAATTCGCTCTCTTGGATAAAATTTATGTTTTTCCTTTTTTATTTCTCAGACATATAACTTGTTCATTTCTTACTTTTCAAGAAGAAATAGGTGTATAGACATATGCATTTTGCCCCTGCTTTTCTATATGAGGCAGTAAAAATATAGCACATGTGTATATGTTAGCTATTAACAAAATTGGGACAAAATAGTAGAAAAAAGTGAGTAACTGAGAAGGAGAATGGAATAAAAATCAAGGGAGAGTGAGAAACACAGGCAGAGGAAAAGGAGGGAGAACACATGGAACAACAGTGATGAATGGGTGGTGACTAGAAGAGTTATAACATTAACAGAAGATAAAAACATAGGGGACAAGTCAGAACAGATAATAGGAGTGAGGAATAATTGAAAGTCAATGAAAGAAGAGAGAAAGAAGAAAGGACAGTGTGGTGAACAATGAAAATACTGGATATAAAGAGAAATTCAGGACAGTGAAGGAATTTGGTGGAGCTGGAGCATCAGGGCTTATTTTCACTGATAGCTTGTCTCAAAACCTAAAGAAATAAAGTGGACCCACTCTACTTAGAAAAGCCTTTCTTCCCAACTTGACCTCTTGGAGTCAAGAGGACCAGACCCACTGGTTTGCCTGCTAGTTATTGGCCTATTCATGGTCCAGATTGCAGATGCATTAGGATTCCTGTCTTTGCTTGGTGACGTCTGGCATTGTTTTCTATCCAAGATGATTTAGAAAGTCTGAATTTATATTCTGGATACCAAGATACTTTCTAAGTAATCAGGGTCACAGTGCCATGACAAGCCATATTCGTGGCAGAAATAAAAGAAAAAAATCAGTAATGCTGATATTGGCTTTATTTTTTAATTTTGATATTTTGTTCGCCATATATTTCTTTGTGTCAATTTTGATTTTAACATATAACATGAGATGTGTTGTGTCCTGATTTACTGTTTTTTTGTTTTTTTTTTTGGCATCCTCTAAAACTTTGCAACTAAAGCTAGTGTATCTTTCACCTCTCTCCTTTCCCAGCCCTAGAGTTTTCCCTAATCATTCAGTATAAGTAAATTATTACAACGGATTCCTATCCTTATTACTGTCTGAGCACCCCTGTTTGCCAGCAGAACTGGAGCCTTGTTTCAAACAGCAATAGAAAGAAAGGTAAAAATCTGTCTTCAACTGAATTGTGAAGGCTGAATGAGTTAAAAAAAAAAAAAAAAAAAAAAACTAGTATAAACGAAACAGAGGAAAAGTACAAAGAGTAAGTGTGTAATAAAAAATTTTGGCTGGATTCTTTTGCCAGTTTCTGTGAGGTGGTCTCCAAACCCTTGGAATTTCCTCAGTGATAGGAGTGTCTTTGTTACTCATGGTGTCTCCTCTTCGTTATCCTACTTGATAGTCTGTGCTAAGGAGATGACTCGGGATGAGAGCTGGTCAAACCAGAAAGACTATATATTAGAGTTAAGGGTTTGGGCCAGCTGATAGTAGCCTGAACTCCAGGGATGAGAGAAAGACTGGAGAGTGGGTTACATGGCTGGTCAGTCAAACAATCAAGCCTATGTAACGATGTCTCAATAAAAGCTATGGACACCAAAGCTCAGGTGAGCCTCCCTAGTTGGCAATAATCTGTATGTAGTCACCCATTAATGTGCCAGGAAAGTGATGCATCCTGACCACAGGGAGAGGACATTCAAAGATTCCCCTTTGGGACTCTCCCAGACGATGTCGTGTGTGTTTCTACCTTTGGCAAGTTCTGATTTGCATCTTTTTGCTGTAATAGAATTATCACTGTAAGTTAGGGCTTTCCTGAGTTCTGTAGGTTGTTCTAGCAAATTGTCAAACAAGGAGTAGTGGGAACTCCTGAATTTGTAGCCAGCTGGTCAGAAGTGAGAGTGGCCTAAGGACCACTGACCTTGTGGCTGGTGTTAAAGGTGAAGGCAGTCTCATGTGGGTAGGGGGGTTTGGCCTAACTCTGGGTTAGTTGTTATCAGAAGTCATCGCAGTAATAAATTAATGCTTTGTTTCTGATGGACTTTAAGTCAGTGACCCCCAAACCACTTGTGTAGATTCTGACCTACCTTCAAAGCTTGACTCACATTCAATCATCTTTATGAAACATCCCAATCATTCCAGCACTCATTAGTGTCTCCTCTGAGCACCCAAAATACTTGTCAATATCTCTTATTTGGCAGCTTGCTTCAATAAAATTGCAACATTAAGTGAGGCTAGTGACTTTTACTACAGTGCTTGGACAATGTAATAAGTTATTTCAAGAATCAGGAACCAACATGTTTGGAGATTTTTGATGTTTATAGCAATAAGCTTCTGTGTAAGAGTCACTGCTTCCCATGATTTTTCTGTTTTTATTTACAATTTATTGGTATATCAAAATCTTAAATTTCAATATAATGTTGAATAATATGTGTATATGATTTTATATATAGTATATAGTAATGTACCCACTAAATTATAAGTTATTGAGATTCTTGATTCTGCCAAATACTTGTGTCTCCCAAAACAATAATAAAGTTGCAATCATGTCTCAGTGAAGTAATAAAATATGCAAAACCAAATGTAGAGAACAAACCAAATCTGCCAAATCTAAAAAGTTAGCATTTATTCCTAAGTTTGACTACATAACATTGGAATTGGGTTGATTCTTCTAATGCTGCTCAAATAAGAATGATATACATGACAGGCCAGGCGTGGTGGGTCACACCTGTAACCCCAGCATTTTGGGAGGACGAGGTGGGTGGATCACAAGGTCAGGAGATGGAGACTGTCCTGGCTAACATGGTGAAATCCCATCTATACTAAAAATACAAAAAAGTAGCAGGGCATGGTAGCGAGCGCCTGTGGTGCCTCTACTCGGGAGCTTGCAGTGAGCCGAGATCACACCACTTCCCTCCAGCCTGGGCGACAGAGCAAGACTCAGTCTCAAAAAAAAAAAAAAAAAAAAAAAAAAGACACACTTGATATGTTTCTTTTAAGTGCTCCTATAGGAATGCTTTATAATCCCCAAATTTGATCAAAGTCTCTCAATCACATAGCCAATTCAGAACCTGATTTTATGCGTGCGCACGCGTATGTGTGTGTGTATCATACTCATATATGGCTGGAAGCCAAGCTGCTTGATTTTTTGGGGAGCAGATTAGAAAATGAAGTACGTTAACAAAGAATGGTTATAGTGCTTTTGTATGTTTGTTTTGTTTTTAAGTGTTTTTATATGTATGTTTGTTTTAGTATATAGGCACACCAGATATTATGTGCCTATGTACTAATTTATCTAGACACATTAAATATTATATGCCTATGTACTAATGTGCCTAGGAACATTAAATATTGTCTGAACTTAAACCATTGTTACAGACATTATCTCACATTTCATTTTTTTATTAGGTTTAACTTGATTTCCATGTATTACATTCTAATATTATTAAGTTCATCACTGGAACACAATGGATACCTTATTGATGTTCATGGTGAGTACTGAAATTGAAAGCAATCCAATTAATGAAGATTTTGTATAGATTATCCAAGAGATTTACAGCAAGTAGCATGATGATTAAGAGATTTCTTAAATGAAATCCTCTTGCAATTTTTTCAGTTTCTACATACAGAAACAACTGTACAACTTTCTGTATCTTATACTTAATTAGTTAGCAATGATTTCATACATAAGAGCATAGAAAAATACAGAAAAAGAATAAAGAATTTCTCTATGCAGTTTGCATGGCTTAGGTGGCTTCTGCTGACCTAAACGAAGTCTAAATGGGAGAAGCTTATATGTTCCAAACTCTGATATAAATTCAAATTCAGAAAATGTAACAATGATTATAAATCCCTTTATTCATCATTGTAAGTCACTAAACATGAACTTTATTTATAGCTGTGTATAATTATATAGTCTTTGGTTTACCATAAGCAATTTTGACAGGATTAAATATCGTTAGAGTAGAAAATCTTTCAGCTACACAGATATATGCTTCCCAGTTAATATTTGTGACTAATACATTGTGTAGCACTATGGATGTTAGGAAGCTTTTCTCCATGTACACAGCGATGGTTCTTGTATTACAGGTATCTTATTGGCTGATAAAGTATTTTTATTGTTATTTATCTAGTCTTATTTCCCACATCACAACTTCCGACTTAAATGAGTGAAGACAGTTTATTTTTTTCTTCAGAACTAATTGAATGAATTCTAAAGACTTGCTGTTGAAATTATGCAAGCATAATATTTTCTCACATTTATGGCTGTCGTAATGTTTCTGTTGCTGCCTCAGGAACTGCATTGTACTTAATGTAGTTACACATAATGCAACTGTCACAACTGTCATAAAGACCACGTGACAAGCCAGGCATTCCCACAGTCACACACCTCAAGCACATGTAGCCCTATAATTAAAGTTGGAGCTCTGCTGCTCACAATTGCAGTTTTACATAAATTATGAATACTCTCAGAAGTGGCAGTTTTAATGAGGATAAAGTTGAGAGAAGAATGAAAGGGGCACAAGGAGCCATCTCTGGTTAGGGAGGGCCTCATGGGAGTAAAACCTGGCAGATGCACAAGAGTCAAAACACGGAAGTTCCTGACATCATTCTGCATGGCTTATGTGAAATTCTTGTAAGTATCTATTTTTGAATCACATGTGAAGTGTGTGAGCTCCTCCGCTCACAGCAGCTTCAGCTATTATGGGATGGATTTAGACTTTTGGAGATTAAGTAATCCCATTGTCTAAATCAATGGACTAGAAATTCTTAGAGATTTGATCAGTCTAAGTCCAGTAGCTTTCTTCAAGAATTGACTGAATCTTTCCATCAAAGATAAGATTTTATTACTCAACTTCTCTCCTGCATACCTAGGCCAAAATTCTTTCAGATCAGGCTTCTGACAGTACTTGAATTTTCTGTTTGTCTGGACAGCAAAATGCATGTATGGCAAATGTTCCATGCAAAGCCCCCACACA
Source organism: Piliocolobus tephrosceles (assembly GCF_002776525.5). Classification (NCBI taxonomy): domain Eukaryota; kingdom Metazoa; phylum Chordata; class Mammalia; order Primates; family Cercopithecidae; genus Piliocolobus; species Piliocolobus tephrosceles. Next base: position 17,944,082 of record NC_045436.1, on the reverse strand, counting down.
GCTAGTTATAGCATACATCGTGCCATTGTACTTTCAAAGCCAGCTCTTCAGATGATCTAGCCTCTTCTTATGGTTCTGTCAGAGAAATCTAGTATTTCCATGATAAATCAAAGTGTGGTTACCTATGACTAACAATGGATAAGAGTGATTGAGAAGCTCCATTTATAAAGGAGAGGCTGTCCAGGTACAGTGGCTCAACACCTGCAAACCCAGTATTTTGGGAGGTTGAGGTGATACAATCACTTGAGCCCATGAGTTTTATACCAGCCTGGGCAACATAGCGAGACCTTGTTTCTCTCCTAAAAAAAAACAAAAAAATTAGCTGGGTAGAGTCTTTGGTTTGCCATAGTGGCACAAGCCTGCAGCCTGCAGTCCCACCTACTCTGGAGGCTGAGGGAGAAAGATTACTTGAGCTAGATAGATCCAGGCAGCCGTGAGCTAACATTGTGCCACTGTACTTCAGCCTGGGTGACAGAGCATGACCCTGTCTCAAAAAAAAAAAAAAAAAAAAAAAAAAAATGAGTGTCTGGAGCTCCTGGAGCCACACAGATTTCTATTGTAGCTACCGTGGCCAAGACAAGGGATGCTCTTCTTTTAATGCCAAAAGGCGAAAATATTATTCAATCCTAAATTCTCCATGGTACAGATAAATAGTCCTGGTTCCTTTAAACAACAACTAGAAGAAAGACCAAGTATAGATGGATGGGAATACAGAGAGTCATATAAACTACATAATCTGATTCACACAATTTTGCTCTTCTGTCTGCATTCTCTGGGCATTACTACTACAGAAGCCCACACTTGGTCAGCTATCATCTCTGGAGTCTGTATGTTACAATTCAGTGTGCAGAGAGAAAAAAAAAATACTTCCTTTCCGAACTTTAATTTTCTTTCTGAATATTTACCTTCCCTTAGAATGATTGATGCTCAGTATAATACATTCCCAAACACTGCCTCCTTTGTGGAAAAACTCACATCCTGCTTACAAAGATCTGGCCTTACTACGTGGCTGGCCAAGAGATCAGTTATATTAGGATACTATAAAACGCACACGACTGTGCTTTTCCTCCTCTGCAAATTTTCTTGTATTGTGTCAAGAGCAAATTTTCTTTCAGTTTTGTGAAACATTTTGTATTTGATAATAAAGTTTTAATTTCTTGTGTGCTGACTATCTCATGAATATTTTGTGCAGAATATTGTCTTGCAAATTTTTAGTTGCATCAGTTCTCATTCTTAGAACTCAGTTACAAATTCATAGGGTTAGCCTTTGGAAAAATCCTGGTGATAAACTTTGCAATGCATTCAGAATCATGCTTCCTAACTAGTTTATATGGGGAATAGCTATTTAGATAAAATATTAATGGAAAAGACCTCAATTAATAAGATGTTATGAATTTTCTCAGAAACCCAACTTGACTTTATCAGCTTCACATTATAGATGCTCAAAGGAACACTTTGGTGGTTGATTTTTTAAAATGAGGGAAAAAAGAATTGATAAAGCAGAACTGTTAACTTGAATGTTCAAGATACTTAGTGAAGACTACCAACAAATGTAATAATAAAAATGTTTAACATATTTTCATTTTTAAACAGAACTAAATAAATTTTAGAATATTTATGTGTTATGTTTACTTGCCTTTCCTTTTTGACATAGCAGCAGATAAATAATAGCTACTGAACTTGATCACAGTCTATTCAATTATATCATCTGGTCTGTAACCACAAATAATGTAGTCACTAAATGATTGCAATGTAAGAGCAAATTGAAAAGATTGATTACATCCACATTATCACTCTATAACTTTATGGTCACATTATTTGATGATCTAGAGTCTAATAAACAAAGAAAACTACTTTGGCTACTTTCCATGATGATCTTTGTTGTAATGACCTACCAAGTTCCTTGCTTCTTCCACCCCTTGCATTTAGGCTGGAGCTAATTGACTCTCCTTTAAACTCATGTCAATTAATTCCAATTTCTGGAACCAAGTGCACCCCTCCAGACTCAGAGAAATAAATATAAAATGTCTAGGTTTATTTGTATAGTTCTTTAAGTTGACCTCTCTGAGAATTTGTCTTAAACTTTGCTATCTCAGCTTGTCCACTAAGAAAGGTTACTGCTATGGTTTTAGTACTTAGCACTTTCTGGGCATTTATCTATCTATCTATCTATCTATCTATCTATCTATCTATCTATCTATCTATCTATTTTAGAGATGGAATCTCACTCTGTCACCCAGGCTGGAGTGCAGTGGCATGATTATGGCTCACTGCAGCCTTGAACTCCTGGATTCCTCCTGACTTCAGCTTCTCGAGTACCTGGTAATACAGATGTGTGCCACCACACCCAGCTAATTGTTTTTGTTTCTTATATTTTATAGAGATGGGGTCTCACTATGTTATCCAGGCTGGTCTTGAATGCCTGTCCTCCAGAGAGCCTCCCACCTCAGCTTCCTGAGTAGTTAGAATTACTGGCACAAGTCACTGTGCCTGGCCTCCAGTATTCTAGATTCTTAAATTCCAGATTTTTAAACAAGTCTCTTCTGCCCTTTGAATTTCATTTCTGAACTCTTCTCCACATGAGTAATCTCCTATTTCACTAACAGGTTTTGTAATCCCTTCTTTTATAGATACAAATCTATTTCCTATGTAGAAACAGATATGCAGATTCTATGTGGCTTATGGTTTAGCTCTTCAGTATACCTATTTTGTATATTTTTTAAAGATATGTGTGTATAAAATGCATATATTCTTGTTTAAACTAAATGAGGGTTATAAATTACAGGAATCACTATCATTGTGTAAAGTAAATAAATTGCCGATGAGAGAATAGAAATGGAGGTGATGCACATTTTTTGATAAAACTCCTGCCCAATAGGTAATGTTTAATTTGAAGAGTATTTTTATTTATGCAGTATGCATAAATCTGGAAAAATAAAGCAAAAAAATGAAATATCAATTTATAATTGAATAAAGAAAAGATACTACAAAGATAAAAAAGGAGAAATAAAAAGAAAAAAAAATCATGTTGATTTTCATTTCCCTGATTTAGATTATATTTCCAATAATCGAAAAAATATTTCTATAAAGAAAATTGAAGATTCTAAGAGTAAGAAAAAAAATAAAATTCCTCTATTCAATTTTAATAAAATTCATTGATTGGTTAAGAATTAAGTCTTAAAAATAGCCAAGAGGAACTTTTACATATAGTAGTGGTGTATTTTTACATGAATTTAAGCGTATGTAGACCTACTCAGATAACTTTACAGTGGATCTCTGCATTTAAGCTTTCTTCATAGAAAATATCTGAAAAATTGTTTTATAAAGAACTAGAGAGCTTGACAAGGCAGATTGGACCATAGAGCAACGTTTTAAAGACATGCTATTGTGTACATATTTTGCCCATTGCTTTTTTGCTCTGTTGTTTAATATCTGTTTAATTTTTTATGGAATTAAGAGTTTTAGAGAAAGAAAAAGGATTCTAATCCATAAATTAGAATTTTTACATTGGTAAATATAAATACCCATTTAAATTATTAAAATAAAACTGGTTCTATGTAAACCACACATAGCAAACTTGTCAACATGCAGTTTGTGAACTCATTCCAACTGGACACTGGAGATCTGAAATTTCTGTAACTGAACTTTCAATCTGTTAAATAGAAAACACTTAATGTACTACTGAAGTTTCATGGAGATAATCACAGTGGTGGCGATGAGAAGAACATAGGCTGCATAGTAGATAAAGTGGGGTTCAGATAATGTCTGTCTCATCCCCATTGTGTGGCCTCAGACAGATTTATCTAATTGAACCATGACTCAGTTTTCTCATTCAAATATTGAAAGGAAAATATTAATTAATCCATATAAATTATCATAGATAATTTCCAGGGATATATGTTAATTTTCCCTCCCTCTCCTTCTGTAGTATTCTACTCAGTGATTTCCAAAGTGTGATCTGTGTCAAAAAATCTTGAATGACGCTCAAAGATGAATATCAGCGTATTCCATGAATTTCTTAAGTGAGTCATTTCTACTTATATCCATTTGCATATGCATCTTATGCATATTTATAAAATATATGTATATGTACATATTTTTATATATTGATGAGTGAGAACTACTTCTGTTCTATACTAACTCATTATTTTATTTTTATGAATAACTGGTGCCCACAAGACAGTCTATTGGAGTAATGTTAGGAGTCATCATCCCTTAAAGTAAAAGGGACTACTGATGGATGGAATTTTATTTTTTATTTATTAATCCTTTTTCTCAGTGTTCAATATAAGAGGAAAAATAATATGATTCATAATTCTGCTTATTATAGAATTGCACATACATAAAAAACAATGACCAGAAGGTTATATTTGACATTTACCCTCACACCCTCATGGCATCAACTCTGTGGTATCCTGCCTCTGAGGCCCTGTACTTCTTTAAATGGTCTGCCAGGCAACCATATTTTTCCTGCTTATTAAAATTTTTTCACCATTGATTGTAAAGCTCATGTTATTTCTCCCATGAATCCTTTCTAAAACAGCTGATTTCTTCTTGCTCATTGCTATAGGAAATTTGCCTATCTACTATCATAGTATTATAACTTGTATCCTATTCATTGCAAAAATATGTTTGCATAGATAAACTTCTTAAGAAGGAATCATTTCTCTCTCCTAAACAAGGCCTGTTTCACAGGAAGTATTCAATATAGTTTGTTGAATAAGCAAATAAATAAATAGACAATTGGATATATAAGTGAACACCATTTTGCATGTAAGAAAAATTGCAAATCTGTCAATCTATGAAGGATTACATAGAATAAACTTTTGCCTAATTTGTAAGCATTTCAATTAAATTCTGATTCTATTATTGATTCACTTAGTTCCTAATCTATAAACATGGGTCACGTTGATAAAACTCAGTTTTGCAGAACATTTTTGACCATTAAGGTAGTGTAAAACTGAAAAAAAAAAAAAGTCTTCCTAGTATCCTATTACTTTTAAACAAAATTAACCTATTCTACTTTCGATAAAACTGACTTTTACATGTTTGTTTTATCTTTCACATTTTCTGTTCCATTCTACACAGTAGTAATGGTAACTATTTAAATGTTGACATAATAATGTGCTTAGGCTACTGGATTCATATTTTTTTTGATCCATGAGTAGTTATTAGTTTACATGAGCACAGAACTACTTAGAAATTACCCCTGAAAAGAGAAGCGAGCATCATGTCACCTGTTTTGATATGTTCAAATAGTTGAGTCATTAGTCAGGCTAGATAATTGGGAGCATAGAGAAAAAAAGACAAGAGAGGTAAGAAAGATACAAGAAGAGGCCAGGAAGGGTGGCTCACAGCAGCAATCCCAGTATGAGAGGCCAAGGTGGGTGGATCACTTTGAGGCCAGGATTTTGAGACCATCCTGGCCAACATGGCAAAACCCTGTCTCTACTAAAAATAAAAAAGATTAGCCAGGTGTGGTGGTGCACACCTGTAATGCTAGCCCCTGGGGAGGCTGAAGCAGGAGAATAGCTTGAAGCCAGGTGGTGGAGGTTGTAGTGAGCAGGGGTGGTGCCTTTGCACTCCAGCCTGGGTGACAGAGTGAGACTTCATCTAAAAAAAAAAAGAAGAAGAAGGAGAAGGAGAAGGAGAAAGAAGAAGAGGAAGAAAAGAAGAAGAAGAAAAGAAGAAGAAGAAGAAGAAGAAGAAGAAGAAGAAGAAGAAGAAGAAGGAGAAGGAGAGGAGGAGGAGGAGGAAGGAGAAGAAGGAGAAGAATAATTGATGAATAACTGTTTAGAATTTAAAAGTATAATTCCTAGACATAGATGAAAAAAAAAAATACACGGAAGAGCAGAAAATATATGGTGTTCTTTAAATTTTTCCCTGCAAATTCTTTCTCTTTTCCTCTTCCTTTTTTAGCTTATATACATACATATTTCTTCTTTCATTTTCTATAAAAAGTAAAATATAACTTTAAGTTTCATTATGTGATATGCCAGATCGATCATATCCATCAGGTAATTTCTATCATGTTTCCATCTCACAGGTTCTCTGAGATCCAGCCTGGGAATTCATTTTATTCAATCTTATATTTCTAGCCCTTAAACCATAAATACATGGAAGTATGTACTTATGAAAGTCTTCAACATAAAAATAGTAAAGTTATTAATACACACACCATCACATGTGTATGCTTATGTGGGTGTGTGTGTGTTTGTAGACAAATAGTACGTATTAAGAAAGTAATTTTCCATAATGGCTTTTAGTAAGTAAAACAAATTTTATACAATGACTTTAGAAACTACACCCATACATGCACACACGTGCTTTTACATGATGTCTTTCAGTAAACAAAACAAACTTTACAAAATTGCTCTTAGAAACTAGGAATTTGTTATCACCCCTCTCAACTTCCAGCTCATTCCCTCCTCTCATCCCTCTAGAGGAAATAGTTTGAACTCTTTACCTTATGTGACAATAGCATGGTTATGCATGAAACATAGTCCTCAGAACCAATTTCACATTATTTTACCTTGCAAAAAGTATCTTAAACTTTTCCTTGCCTTGCAATATCTTATACATTACCTTGCAAAACAAAACCTAGTGTATTTAAATATTATGTAAATTATGTAGTTGCTAATGAAGCTCACTGAATGGTGTCTTTTATTTCTTTCTTATTTAGTTTGTTCTCTAATATAGGACATAAACCTCCCTTTTAATTGACCAAAGTCTTTTTAATAGAAGCATCAGACATTAAGATGTTTTAAAAATACTTTGATGTATTTGTTATAAGTATCAAATGTAATAGGAAGAAATTAGTCCCAATATATTAAAAAATCATAACAAGATTATTTTTCTGACCTTTTTTCTGTTTCTTTTGTCTTTTTGTTGTTGTTGTTTTTAGACACAGTGTCTCACTCTGTCACCCAGGTGAAGTGTAGTGGTGCAATCATGGCTCACTGCATCCTTGGACTTCTGGGTTCAAGCAATCCTCTCACCTCAGCTTTTCAAGTAGCTGAGACTATAGGCACAGGCCATTATCACTGGTTATATTAGTCTGTTCTCACACTGCTAATAAAGACATACCCAAGACTGGATAATTTATAAAGAAAAGAGGTTTAATTGACTCAAAGTTCCACATGACTGAGGAGGTCTCACATCATGGTGGAAGGCAAATGAGAAGCAAAGTCATGTCTTATATTGTGGCAGGAAACAGAGCTTGTTCAGGGAAGCTCCCATTTACAAAACCATCAGACCTCATGAAACTTATTCACTATCATGAGGACAGAACAAGAAAGACCAACCCCCATGACTGAATTACCTCCCACTGTATGACTCCCATGATACATGAGGATTATTACAATTCAAGGTGAAATTTGGGTGGGGACACAGAGCCAAACCACATCATTCCAACCCTGGCCAGTCCCAAATCTCATGTCTTCACATTTCAAAACCACGCATGCCTCCTAACAGTCCCCAAAGTCTTAATTTATTTCAGCATTAACTCAAAAGTCCAGAGTCCAAAGTCTCATCTGAGACAAGGCAAGTCTCTTCTGCCTATGAGACTGTAAAATCAAAAGGAAGTTAGTTACATTCTAGATACAATGTGGGTACAGCCATTGGGTAAATACAGCTGTTCCAAATGGGAGAAATTAGCCAAAATGAAGGAGCTACAGGCCCCATGCAAGTGCAAAATCCAACAGGGCAGCCAAATCTTAGAGTTCTGAAATGATCTCCTTTGACCCCATGTCTCACATCCAGGTCACACACACACAAGAAGTGGGTTCCCATGGTCTTGGGCAGCTCCACTCCTGTGGCTTTGCGGGATACAGCCCATGTCCTGACTGCTTTCATGGGCTAGTGTTGAGTGTCTGCAGCTTTTCCGGGTGCACACTGCAAGCTGTTGGTGGATATACCATTCTGGGATCTGGAGAACGGTGGCCTTCTTCTCATAACTCCACTGGGCGTTGCCCCAGTGGGGACTTTGTGTGGGGGCTCATACCCCACATTTCCCTTCTGTTCTGTGTTAGTAGATGTTCTCCATGAGGGCTCCACCCCTGCAGCACACGTCTGCCTGGACATCCAGGCACTTCCATACATCCTCTGAAATCCGGGTAGAGGTTAACAAACCTTAATTCTTGACTTCCATTTATCCGCAGGCCCAACACAGCATGTAAGTCACAAAGGCTTGGGACTTGCACCCTCTGAAGCAAGGGGCTGAGCTCATTTTAACCATTGCTGGGACACAGGGCACCAAGCCCTGAGACTGCACAAAGCAGCAAGACCCTGGGCCCAGCCAACAAAAGCATTTTTTTCTTCCTAGGCGTCCCAGCTTGTAATGGGAGGGGCTGCCATGAATACCTCTGACATGCACCAGAGAGATTTTCCCCATTGTCTTGGCAATTAACATTTGGCTCCTTATTCCTTATGTAAATTTCAGCAGCAGGCTTAAACTTCTCCTCAGAAAATGGATTTTTCTTCTCTATTGCATCATCAAGCTGCAGATTTTCTGAACTTTTATGCTGTGTTTCCCTTTTAAGTGTAAGTTCCAATTCCAAACCATATCTTTGTGAATAAATAAAATTGAATGCTTTTAACAGTACCCAAGTCACCGCTTGAACACTTTGCTGCTTGGAAATTTCTTCCACTAGATGCCCTAAATCATCTCTCTCATGTTCAAAGTTCCACAAATCTCTACGGCAGGGGCAAAATGCCACCAGTGTTTTTGCTACAGCATAAGAAGAGTCACCTTTGCTCCAGTTCCCAACAATGTTCTCATCTCTATCTGAGACCACCTCAGCCTGGACTTTATTGTCCAAACCACTACCAGCATTTTGTCCAAAACCATTCAACAAGTCTACAAGTCTCTAGGAAATTCCAAACCTTCCCACATTTTCCTGTCTTCTTCTGAGCCCTCCAAACTGTTCCAACTTCTGCCTGTTACCCAGTTCCAAAGTCATTTCCACATTTTTGAGTATCTTTAGAGCAGCATCCACTTCTGGTACCAATTTACTGTATTAGTCTGTTCTCATGCTACTAATAAAGACATATCTGAGACTGTGTAATGTATAAAGGAAAGAAGTTTAATTGATCCACAGTTACACATGGCTGAGGAGGCCTCACAACCGTGGTGGAAGGTGAATGAAGAGCAAAGTCATTTCTTACATGGTGGCAGACAAGAGGTAGGGTGTTCATGGAACCTCCCCTTTATAAAATCATGAGATCTCATGAGACTTATTTACTTTCATGAGAGCAACATGATAAAGACCTGCCCCCATGATTCAATTACCTCCTGCCAGGTCCCTCCCATGACACATGGGAATTATTACAATTCAAGGTGAAATTTGGGTGGGGACACAGAGCCAAACCATAGCACTTGCTAATTTTTAATTTTAATTTTTTGTAGAGATGGGATCTTGCTGTGTTGTTCAGGCTTGTCTCAATCTCCCAGCCTTAAGCAATTCTCCCACCTCAGCCCTCCCAAAGTCCTGGGATTACAGTACAAGCTACCATGCCTGAACTTTTTCTTATTTTGAAACAAGTAATATGCAGACTTAATTTTAAAACAGATTAGGTAATTCTTAATTATCTTTTTATTTTTATGTAAAAACCCTTCACAGATGCAAAAAAAAAGCTATTTGATCTTCCAACCTCAGTTTCTCTATTTGTGAAAAGAGAGTTGATTGGCCTCCTTGTTGAGTTTTGAGAATTAATTAGTTTATACTTGAAAAGTGAATTCATTGTGAAAGGTCTCATTTAAATGCAAAGTTATTAATCAGTGAATACCAAATTCAGCAGTTTTCTTTTACTTTCTAAACTCCTAGCAACTCTCCACACAGAATTCTAAATTATTTATCCTTTTTACTTTTTTAAAAAATCTTTTTATACACGTTGTCCAGCCTGCTTTTAAAATGTTTGCAATATATTATCCTCTTTTTTATATAAAGATGCAACTTATAAATTCAGGAAAATATTTTCCCATAGATATGTTTTTATTTTATTTCCCCAGTTTCCCCAAATCTCTGTTCTTTGCAGGATCTTTGTAACATAATTGATTGCATTAACGAAGTAACCAACTGGTGACTCAAATTGTGACTCTGAATTGTCACTCCATCACTAGTACATTTGCAGAAGAAACGCAATATTTTTCAACATATTTTATGAAACATTAACTATTATATTTCAGTGCAAGTTCTCAAGATTTATATAGATGCTGCTTTCAATTCAAGAGAAAATGTAAAGATCATGCCTTTGGCTCCACCATGGAGCTGAGATAAGTAACTGCAAGCTTTAAAACTGATACCTTAAATAATATGAATCCAATCAGAAAAAAAAAACACCTTATTTATAATTTTTCTCACCACTACATATACAGTGAAATATTTATAATAATATAATAGGTAGATAAATACAAACATGTATCTCTTCAAAAAGCATGCTATTTGAAAGTCAGTTTGTATTTAGATTTTTATTTCACAGGCAAATAGAAGAAAAAGATGGATGGATTAAAATAATGTAGTTACTTCTACATTTCAAAGTTGAGTTTTAGAAAACTACTTGGAAAATACATTTCTCTAAACTCACTTCTGGGTTTTATTGTTTGCTTTAACAAAAACATCATCTAATTTTCGAAGAACTGTTCTGCATTTAGGTAGTTTTTGTTCTACCAGAAAAAATTACTTACATATGCCTGCCATGGAACAGTGAAGTTTAAAACTATTGAATCTAAACATTACTAGAGAGCAAACTATATAAAGCATCCTTATTGTTTCAATGCAACTTACACACAAATAACTTTTGACAGTTTCTGAAAAATTAACAAAATAAATAATTCTATGGTGACTCAGTAAATAAAAAATTACTATTAACTTATTTGCTATATTGAGTATTGTTACATTCATCCATCATTTATTATAGTCGTATAAGCACTTAAATGTTGAGAATTTAGGATGAAAAGACAAGAATACTTAATTTTACACATCTGATCCCTTAAAAAAGATAATCTCTTAATTAATCTTTATTCTCAATAGAAATGATTATTTTACTAGTATTATTTTTCAAGTGATTATTTTTTTTTACATTGCTTTAGTAAAAGTAACTTCACATCACATCAACATAATTTATATGAGCAAACAACAGTATTAATCTAGTTTACTAACTACAGTCACTTGTTGTTTTGGTTGAAAAAGTATTTTGATTAGCGTTAGATATACTTAGTGGTTAACTTTGTATATATTTAGGTACCACTTAATTTCAAAACTTGCAAATAAAGTCATCAAGTTATTTTGCCTTGTTTAAATGTTTGCTTCCAACAAATTAGAAAAATGGGTATTTACTTGATTTTTTAATTACATTTTATTCTGAATCCTGACGCCTCCTAGAGATAGCCCATCTGCTCACAATTTCCAGACAATTCAAGGGAAGAAACAAAATTGTCCACATCTTAGAACACTCAAAAAGAAAAATAACAGTTAAGATATAACAGCATCCCTTAGGTTTTTAATCATAATAATAAACAATAATATTTTGTTCAGAACAAGTTAAATATTGACCAGTAAAATAAGAGCTAAAATTGGGAGTTCATCTGCCCTGGGGATTCTTCATTATGTTGAATTCAAACATTGGAGTGACTTTCCCTCCACAAATCAACTTCTGCTGTAGGTCCTTCCTTAAGAATATAAAATGTATTCCCTTGTACAGTTCTTGCCTGTTTTTCTTTCTGATCTACCATGTTTTTAAGTGATCATCTCTTTCCATCCATTCCAAGTCCCAAATATGACTCCTGCTTGCCCCTCTTTTCCTTCTGCATTGCTCCTAGCTCAGATCAGGACTTCCTTTGTTTTCTCTCCAGCTCCTCTCCTCCATGGTCTACGGAGGCTTATGCTTCACTACCTGCTTGTAAACACACATAGTTGCCCCAGTGGGCCCTTTATAAAATATCAATACCTTCCACTCAAAACTGCTTCATGTCTTCTTTTTCCAACACCACCTAGAAAGAAATCTTTACCTTTTGTTTAATGCTATGACATGAGCCAGTGTGTGTGTGGTGTCATGCCGGCTCTCTCCAGAAAGTTAACTGCCTCATCCCAGAAGACATGCTCCATATTGTGTGAATGCTGGCACTAATTATTTGCCTAGATTATTATTTTTGTGTCTATTCTACTGAGACTGCTTATAAATAGAAGGAGAATGGCTTCTTTATCTTGCTATCCAACTGGTGCTTGAGTCCTGGCTCCTTTGTTTACCAGCTCTGTGACATTGAGCAAGATATGTGACACCTGCTTCATCTATAAACAGGTTTTAACTAACATTAAATGAGTGAATGCATTTAAAAATCTTAGAATAGTAGCTGAGATAGCATGCAAAATTAAAATGAATATAATTGATATTGTTCATGCTATTCTTTTATTTACATTTTTCTGCATCTATCAGTGTATGACTCAGAGAAGGCATTCAATAAATATTGTTGAATTTAAATGAGAGAAGCAAGGAGGCTTAATTATTCATCAAAGCAAGCAATGATCACCAACATTATTATCATCATTATCATCATCACCTTCAAACAGTCAACATGAGCAAAATATGTTAGCTAAACAAATGACAAGACATATTGTTTACATCTACAATACTTGCAATCAATATGAATATTGTTTCCATATAGTTGTGGTTAATATGCAATTCAGCATTATAAATTTGCATAATAGCAATATGTTATGTGACAAGGGCAGAATTATAAATATTTTTATAATTATAGTTACAACAAATATATGTCTTAATGTTTCGTGAGCAACGCCAGTTTTATAAATGTGCATTCACCCATTGCACCCAGCAACCTCAAAGACAGCACACAAGATACAGGACTTTAATGGTATTGATAATTCAGTTCTGAACATAGGTGGGGGCAAGACAGGTGTTCATAACATTATTTTATATATATATAAAATAATATATATGTCTGAAATAAATCATATTGAAAAAGGAAACATACAATTTCATATAACATTTTCCAACAACAATTTCTGTCCTTTTTGTCCTGAAGCCACACAAAATTCCAAGTGGAGGATAAGAAAATAAGGGGCCAATAACTTTACTAGTCAGCATAGTCATTTCAGCGGACCTCAACTGATTTCTTGAACTTTAACTCAACATTTATCTCTATGAGTTAATTGTTATTGGAACCACGAAATGGATAAATATGACTTCTTTTTCTTTTATTATTTTTCTTCATTGGTCTAGTGGCTTATTCAGTATGTTCTGAACACACAATGGCTAGTATGTATTAATGGTTGAATATAATTACATGTGATTCCATCATACAAAATTATTGATTGACAACACTGATTTAATATTATTGAAAGAAATACAGATCTTTGATATTTTGGGAAGTAACTTTAGTCAGAGACAAGAGAGTTATATGCAGGCTTACTTGCTTACTTTTCTTAAAAATGCAAGCTTTATGAAATCCTGGTACTGCATCACTCCCTGTGTAAACTACTTGTCCATTATACCATGCTCTAAAAATAAAATGCAGAAACACTCCCTACTTAGACAGCGGGAATTAAGTTTTCTGATTCTAAGTGGTTTTAGGACATGAATAATTTTGTGTGTTAGTTTAACCTGTTCTCTGCTTGTACTACTAACAGCTCTTTCTTGCTAAAGGTCACCTTGAATGAACTGCAATGTATAACTCATATACTGTAGGTATAGACTAAGGAGAAGCTGAAAGGATAAGGCAAGGACATTTTCTGACTCAGCTCTTCTTGCTCTCATGTCCTGCTTTATAATGTTTCCTTTCTCTGGACACTCTTCCCCTTCCCTGAAGGTAACTCCTTACCCTGGACCTCATCATCTCATGACTGAATTATTCCATAGCCTCTTGATTGGAATCTTTATTTTTGGTCTTTTCACAAGGCAAGCCATATTCCATAATGCGACACAGGAATTCTGTAAAATATACTATTGTGTGTACCAGTTCCTTCTTACATGCTTTTAAATGATTCTATTGCCTACTTGCAGAATGCCAAATAGGTTCCAGGTGATTACTAACTCCAGTCTACAGTCAGGCTTACCTAGAGTGTTGTGTGAAATGATCGTGAGTGTGGCTTTTAGAATTACCTGGAAAGAGTGCATTGATTGATTAGTGATGTCTGCAGCAGGAGTAGAAATGGGGACTTGTAGCCTATAAAGAGTGGATTCAAGAACTGTTCCAACAGAGTAGAACCTACTCTCCTAACATTCTCAAATGGAATGTGTATATGCCCACATAGAAAAAAAAATTATGATTTGAAATAACGGTATGCAATATTCATGAAAAAGGATAGTATATAGCACTATTTCCCCAGCTGTGTGAATTATGAGGTGTGTGTTACTAGTTACATAGTGCAAGCTACTTAACCTCTCTATGACTCAATATCCTCATCTGCAATATATGAATGATAATAGGGTTCTTATAAAAATTAAATGTGTAAATATGTGTAAATTATTTAGAGAAGTGCCTGATGTATAGCAAATTCATTCAAAACATGTGCTCCTATTATCATTATTATTGTGTCTTGCAACAACTATAGAAGTCTATTATACACCATACCACTTTGAGAAGGAAACATTTCTTTTTGATAGGCTTTATTTTTTAGAACAGTTTTAAGTTTACAAAGAAATTGCAGAGAAAGAACAGAGAGTTCCCATAAGTTCCTCTCCTTGCTGCACACGGTTTCTCCTATTATTAACATTTTTGCATTAGTGCAGTAAATTTGTTACCATCGATGAACCAATATTAATAAGTTATTACTTACCAAAGTCCATAGTTTTCATCAGGGTTCACTCTGTGTTGTACAGTTCTGAGGATTTTTACAAATATATAATGACATGCATCTATCATTATAGTATCATATGAGACAGTTTAATTTCCCTAAAATGCCCTGTGTTCCGCATTTTCATCCCTACACCTTCCTTCTAATCCCCAGACAACTACTGATATTTTTACTGCCTCTGTAGTCTTAGCTTTTACTAAATGTCATATCCTTGGGATAATATAGTGTGCAGCTTTTAAAACAGTCTTCTTTCATTTAACAATATGCATTTAAGGTTCTGTCATTTTTTTGTGGTTGATAGCACATTTATTTTTATTTCTACCAGCCACTTGAGTGTTTTTAATTAATTAATTACTTTGTTTGTAGTGGTTATTAATTTTATTATCTTTTAAACTTTTTCAAATTTATTTTAGATTCAGGCAGTACATTTGCAGATTTGTTACTGTAACAAGTGATGCTGAGGTTTGGAGTACAAAAGATGCCATCACTCAACTACTAAGCATAGTACCTAACAGTTAGTGCTTCAGCTCCTGCTTACCTCCATTCCCCACCCCAGTCATCCCCATTGTCCATCGTTGCCATCTTTATGTCCCTGAATACCCAATATTTATCTTTCACTTATACATGAGAGCATGTGGTTTTGGATTTTGAGAAGAAAATTTTTGAAAATATGTTTCTTACCATGTTTTCACCACCATATATATTTACATATATAGATATACATATATCAGTATATATGTATAACAATAATATATATATAAATCAATATTTATAAATGTTTACGTATATATATACAAGTGTATATAAATATAACTGTGTGGAGAAATTTCTTTTGACACCAGAGAAACAATTGGCAATTATTCGACTTCCTGCCACAGTTAAAATTTAATTAAAAACAATTAAATACTAAAAACAAAGTAAAGGAATTATTTATGGCAGAAGGAAGGAATTGGTCTTCTAATGGAAGAGGAATTATGAAATGACACCTAGGTAACATATCAGGCACCATCCTACTCACGGCATTGGCATTTACTGATTTCTTTGCTTGAAATGGTCTTCCCAAAGTATATTTTTGGTTATGTCTCCTCTGTTAAGACTGCCTAGTGGTCATCACTATGAGACCTTCATGTCTTTTGCTAAGTGCAATGCCCTTGGTGCCTCATATCCTTCTTCTCTGGAGACATCTTAGGATGTGTGATTGTTATTCATGGAAACTGTCAGTTTTCTTAAGTTTATAAAGTCACTTTATATTAAATTATATAGTCTATTATACATTATTTGAATTTATTTTCTGTCTCCCCACATTAAAATTTAAGATATATGAGGACAGAGAACTTTGTTTACCATTGTACCCACATTGTCTAAAAAAATGGCTTATATTTTTTGGGAGCATAAGAATTATACAAAATGTGACTAGAGGATTTGTTATTTTTGTTGAAATAGATAGACATTTTTAGTTGTTTGAATGAAAATATCACTTATTATACTCCCACACCATATGTAGGGGTCTTGATTTTGCCATTGGAGGCTTGAGGAATGAAGTAGGATTTAATAGATAGGCTTTTGGTTTTAGGAAATATTTTGAAATTAATGTGTAGCTGTGTTAGAAAACCTGTGACTGAAGATTATTCAATAAATAATTGTGATCATTACTATATTATTGATGCACACAAATGCATCCTTTTATTATTTAGTAAATATTTGGAAATTGTTTTGAGGAAATAGTAAGATCTAAAGTCTATCCCAGAAAATATTCACACAAAAAGTCATGGATAGATTCCTGGTCTTATTTGACAGTGTCTGATGCAGTGAGGAAGACGGCTGAAGGTGAACATGACCTCAGCTACATTCTACCTTGCACAAGGACAAGGCCAGGGGAAGAGGTAAAAAGCTCTTGTCCCTGTTTCATCAGTAAAAGGCCCTTTTCTGGAGACATCATTGGATGTGTGATTGTTATTCATAGAAACTGTCAGTTTTCTTAAGTCCACCCTGTAACAGGATACGTGAGTGACAGACAGTGGGCCCTTATCTTGACAAGGGAGATCTTTGCTAGTAAAAAGTCAAGGTAAAAGTAAACCTAAAATAAGAGAGTAAGATTATTATTTTTGAATTCAGTGTTATTTATAGCTACTGTAAATCCAAAATGCACACTTGTGTTTTAACTGTTAAGATTTTCCTTTCCTGGCTCACTTTTTGCCAGATTATCCAAATGAGTGTGAAGGAAAAGACCAATCATTCAGTTGCTGATTTAATGGTAATATTTGTGATATATGTAGACTTAATATTAAAGGGATTTTATTTCAGTGTTTTGACATTAAAAGCAGTCATTATAGCTGTTGAATATATTGTTTTTATTTCTCCCCAAGTAATCTTCTCTGTAAAGTATGTTATCAATGTTAATTAAACAGGGACCATAAAGAGTCCTTAAGTCATTTTTAGAAAATGTCTTCAAAGTGGTTTTATAATGCTAGTTAATATATGCTTATAATCTGAAGAAAATACCACAGTTGCTATAGAATATAGCAAATGAGTACGGAACAAAAGATCCTACACATTCTGGGTTGAATATATATCATTGTTGAACGCAGGAGGTTTGACAGAGACCATTATTGGGAACCACATCAGGAAAAGGTGAGGGAAGGAGGATTGGGCAGAGGGAAAGGCTGAACTGTATGGCAGTTGCAGCAGGTATTTCAGATGATTGGATGAGCAGCTCTGAAACTGATGTTTTTCAGTTTTATCCCCAGTAATCCAAGGGATCCAAACCTTTGCACTCTTACAACATTCAACCATTGATTGTAAGCTACCTCCCGAAGGACAGTTGTGGGATGAAGGTTTATAAACTTACAAGAGACAGCCTTCTTTAATGATTGACAATTTCCAGAGAGAAAGACGTAGCTCTATGCCACAAGCAGCCAACGTTCCTGACAATGGGAAAAATGACAGTCTCAGTCCAAAGAAGGACCTGGGTGACAAATCACAGCATCCATTACAGTCCACTTATTGCTTCAAGCCGTGAGTTTACCCCATCTATAAACAGCTTCCTTGTGGTTTAAGGTGGTCCTTTTCCAGGGATAACTTACAAGAGGAAAGTTAATAAGAGAGACAGAGCTCATAATGGTGCTGGTCTTAAAGGCATAACTTAGTACTTATCATCTCTCTTCTCTACTATCTATTCCAGATTCCTCTTACTATTTGTCAGTACATTGCCTAGCCTGGGCGGCTCACTTGGATGGGTTGCCCAGACGTCATCTTTAAAAGATCTGAGCCCTGGTCACTGTGGAATCCTAATTAGGGAAAAGAGTCAGGTTGGTGAGAGTAGGGGAAAGCGAAGAGAGAAAGGAGATAAGCTACAAGTCTGCCTTTCTTCAAGATCCAGGACACACAGCCCTCCTGCGCAAGTAACTCACAATCTCTCTGTGCCCAACTATCACCAGACATCTGCAAGTTAGCTCACTGCAACCTTGGCATTATCAGTACTGCAGAAAGCCCTCTTCAACAGACAGCATAAACACTAACCTATAAAATCTCCAGCAAGCCTTTGTTTCCTTACAGTCAGTCAGTTTCCGGCTGCCTGTTTCTCTCTGGCAACATATTTTCCTACTTTCTCTAATAAATCTGCCTTCCTTTCCCTATAGCTGTCTTGGTAAATTCTTCTTTTACCCCCACACCACCAGCCGTCATTCGCCTGCAACAGTCACCAGGTACTTTTCAGGCTGTGACAGCTGCACCTGTCCATTTGCTGTCATAATTGGACACAGGAGTGTGAAGAAATTCTCCTATGAATCATTAGGGTGCCAAAATTACTATTTATGCCTCTGATGATCAGGGTCAGCTACCTACAAGACAGTTAATCCTTTCTTTGACAGCTAGTTTCTTGGCATAAGAAGCACAAAGTGACTGGAAATCAGCAACAGCTTAAAGTTTAAGAGTTTCATAAAAGCTCTGGTAGAAATGTACCCTTCCTTTTGAGAACTAGGTCTTCTAGACATGCTGAGACTAGAAGAACCGAGAAAAGAAACACAAATTCTTCAAGTGTGCCACTATTATTTACTCCCACCTTTGTTTCCCAGACCCATGCATTCCAAATATTATAATTGCTGGTACCCAGCCCTCACAATTTGTCATTTATTACTACCTCAAATTTGTCTCCAAAAGGTTGTTCCATTTGCACTACTATGCCAGTAGCTTCTAAATGGTATGGTAGCTGACAGGCTAGAGAGATTCCACGGCCATGTGGCCATTGCTCCCTTCTTTTCTTTAAAGTGGATCTCTTGATTCCATGGGATATTATGTGGGATAATGCGTTGGTTGAAATAATACTTGTGAGGCTTACTTACACTGTAAGGCTTCAGATAGTTGCTAGTTGAGGTGGTAAAGGCAAAAAAGGAAAGCCTACATTTGGGTTGATCCCAGTTAAAATGAGCTGCTGCTCCTTCTAGCATGGAAGGAGTCCGATGTAATTAACTTACTTCTAAGTCCTTACTGCTTATAGGTTGGACATTTGTCAGTGACAGTATCTAGTTTAGCATTACTGAGTGGAAGCTCCTCGAGTTAAGCTTATGCATAGCCTCCATACCTGCCCCCTAGCTACAGCATTAATTAGTCCATTTCACCAGTGCTGGGACGGCAAAGACAGCCTCTGCTGATATCAGTTGGCTAGGTCCTTTGATATACCTTTTGTACAGTGCCCCTTCCATAGTGCATCTCTCTGATGGGCATTAATATGCTATACAGATATAGTCACAGTTTGTTTCCACTTCCATTGGTCCATATATATATATATGGTCCATATATATTTCTTCTCTAGAGATTTCTGTCTGATATTCCAATATTTCTCTCTCTGGGACCCTAACAGCCACACTATTTTCTATGGAAAATAGGTCTATATGTATTTTCTTACCTCAGGCTACTCTTCTTCCCACATAAACTGGGTGACCTGTTGCGCTGCCTAAAATTCTGTTAATTGGAAGGAATTCTCATTGGTAAATTTTAGACTTGCCCTGAATTGTACAACAGCAGTCTAATTATGGTGATCACCCACATACCAAACCATCCCACCCAAAAACCAGGCTTGAAAGTGTCCACTTTTGTCACATAGGTGGAGACACAGCTGTGAGGTGATTCAAAGGCACCAGTGAAGCACCAGTGAAGCAGGGGTGCGTGCTATGGATATCTTGGTCACATCTTTGCATACTTTATTTGTATGCTTGTCCTTAGCCTTGCCTGTGCCCAATCCCAGATGTAACATAAACACACTATGGAGGATTCCTGCCAAAGCCACCTGGTCCTATGACTTGGTGAATCTGATAAAATCATGTTGTAAGCTCTGGTAGCCTAATAGCATGGTTGCTTGTTGTCCTGTCGTCAAGTGCTGCTCTATCAGGACCTACTAAACATCAGAAATTTTCTTTTTTTTTGAGATGGAGTCTTGATCTGTTGCCCAGGCTGGAGTACAGTGGCGCGATGGCACAATCTTGGCTCAGTGCAACCTCCGCCTCCTTGTTTCAAGTGATTCTCCTGCCTCAGCCTCCAGAGTAGCTGGAATTACAGGCACCTGCCATCACACCTGGCTAATTTTTGCATTTTTAGTAGAGATGGAGTTTCACCATGTTGGCCAGGATGGTCTCGAACTCCTGACCTCGTGATCTGCCCACCTTGACCTCCCAAAGTGCTGGGATTACAGGCATGAGCCACTATGACTGGCCAGAAATTTTTTTTTAATGTGAGTATTATTTTCACCTTCAGATCATATGACCTTTCTCCAGTAGCTTAGAAGCTACATGGTGATTCTCCTATTGGGTTTTGTCATGAATGCCAAACAACATCTTCTTTTTAAATCTGGGATGCTTTTTATACTATAATATCCATCGGGTTATGTGGCCTGAGAGGTAGGACTGCTTGCGCCACTGCCTAGACCTGCTATAGTACCTGTTCCTGCTCTGTGTCTGCTCAAAGATGGCACCCTTGTTTGTCAACCAGTAATGGTTAGACCAATATTCCCAAGGGGGACATGCTATCTCCAGAATCTAGGACAGCTTGTCAGGCATTGCACTTCTATTTTAGTGGTGGGGGAGATGAGATCTAATAATTTGCTAGTTACTCTAAAGGTATGAGATGTAGCAATGTGCTCTTTACCATTGCATTCTCAGAACATAGAATCACTAAAAATCTCAGTGATATGGTGGGCCCTTGAACTTTCATAGGATCTTGTTTTCTCCTATTTTCTGGAGCTTATATGTCTCATAATAAATGTCTTTACCAAGCTAGTCACTGACTCATCCACATAAGTTTGCATGGTGTTGATGGTGTATAGTCAAGTGGATCTGTGTAATGTAATGGAAAAGTCTGGAAAGGGCAGTTTGCTTTGGACTGTATTATCACAGAGCATAGGAGACTTAATATAGCCCAAAGCGAGAATGTAAATATATACTATGCTGTTTTCCCCGCAAATGTGAACTTCTGTTCCTTTTGTTCCTGATGAGGATGGAAAAAATGCATTTATAAGATTAATGGGCACACATTATACACCTGAGGGCATATTTACCTGTTGCAGCAAAATTCTTTTGATATGTTCATAAAAAATAAGCCAACTAATTTCCTCTCAAAAAAAACGAAAAGATACTGAAAATGTTATAAAATAAATTACATAGGCTCCGTGAATGATCTTTACTAAATAGTGCATCATCAAATATTGAAAATGCTGTCATGTGGAAAAGAAATTGAACAGATACTGAGTGGGCATGAGGCATAAAATCATGACCAATGTACAAAAAGATGGATTTTATTTCAATACAAGGAGGAATTTTGTAGCTGTGTTGTACAAGGATGAAATGGGTGACTTGGGAGGTAGATCATTTCCTGATATTGTAAGTCTTTTAACAAGAGTTTGACAGCCTCTTGAAGCATGTAGATGTGGTACAAGCTGCAGAATATTTTGCGTAAGTGATTTTTGAGAATATTTTCAATGCTGAGATTATATAAATCTAACATATTCTCTACGGGCAGTGATAATATTCAGATATTACTTACATGTTCATTCATTTGAAAAACATGTATTGAGCATTTGCAGTGTGCTAGGGCTAGGGATGAGATATTTTTGTTGGCTTTGTTTCCTTGGATAACTATGATAAAAAAGTTTCTGCTATTTGAGAAATACATCATTGTTGTCAAACACCAAAGAGACTTTGAACCTTCAATGTTAATATGTAGATATGTTTGCATTTATTCATATATACAAATTTAATAGTTCAAATATATATTTCAATTCTTTCCAAAAAAATAAAAAGGTAGTCATGAATAAAATGTATTAAAACCTCAGTACTAGTTAGAAACTGGCTAATTAAAAGTATTCATATTTTAATTTGGTAGATTCTGCTAATCATAAGATATAATGGGGTATATCTCCGTGTATCATGAGTATAATTTTTAGAATCTATTTGCAAACTCCTCTTTACCAGCTGTCTTAGTCTGTATGTGCTGCTGTAACAGAATACCACAGACTGGGTAGCTTATAATAAACAAATTAATTTTTCTCACGGTTCTGGAGGCTGAGAAGGCCAAGATCAAGGTCCTAGCCATTTTGGCTGTCTGGTGAGGGCTGCTCTAGGCTTCCACGATTGTGGCTTTTTGTCACATCCTCTGGAGAAGAATGGTGTGCCCTCACACAGTGGGAGGTGGAAGGGCAAGCACTAGCCACATGCTACTTTAAAGCCTTTTTTTTTTTTTACTTTTATTTAAGGGGTACATGCACAGACTTGTTGGATGGGAAATTGCATATTGCTGAAGTTTGAGGTATGAATGATCTCATCACCCAGATGTTAAGCATAGTACTTGATAGGTAGTTTTCCAACCCTCAGCCCTCCCTTCCTCCCACTTCTAGTAGTCCCCAGTGTCTATAGTTGCCATCTTTATGTCCACGTGTACCCAATGTTTAGCTCCCACTAAGAAGTGTGAACATGTGATATTTGGTTTTCTGTTTCTGCTTTGGATAATGGCCTCCAGCTGCGTCCATGTTACAGCAAAAGACATGATTTTGTCCTTATTTATGTTGAAGACTCTTGTATAATGGTCTTTATCTCATTCAAGAGAGGAGGAGCCCTCATAACCCAGGCACCTCTAAAAGCCCCCATCTTTTAATACCATCTAATTGGCCATCAAATTTTAACACTTGAATTTGTAAGGGGACACTTTCAAACCATAGCACCAGCTTTATGGAAGAATACGACGTTTGTTGTGTCCTTTATGAACTGCAACAGACATATCCAGCCTTTGTCTTGCAAGGCATTCCCAATGAAGTCCCAGACAAAAAAAAAAAAAAATGGTTCTTAACATCTTTATAAGCAAGAAAATATAATATATATTTAGAAATATTGTTTAATGTGATATAAACATTTCTTTTTTTAACATTTCAAAATATTTAATTTTTATCGTTTTACTTTGCAGTCTTCTTACATGGTTCCTGTTTCATGAAAACAGTATCTGTCAAACTGTGCTTCTCCTAACATTATGCATATAAACTTTCCAATTCACTGGGAAACTCCTTATAGACATTTAAAATTTTTATAAACCTGTTCTCAATGACTATTAAATGTCATCAAATCATTTTATAATATTTCCCCCCCTTTTTTTTTGGTTTTATGTGCTATAAATATATAAATATATAAGCATATACTTGCATATATTTATATTTTACCTTTAAAATATTCTTTTTACTATTTTCCTTTCATGAATTTTTTATCTTTCATCCTTAAAATAGGACTCTTTAACCAAGAATTTATAGATGGTCACACAGAAGTTTGTGAACTTCCTAAATTTGTGTGAAAACATTATGTCTATACTCATACTTTTCTAAAGAGAGGATCATCTGTTTATCTTCCATCAAGTTCTCAAAGAGTTCCACCCTGCAAACAAGAAGCAATTACAGAATATTATTCTTCACTCAATATTTACTTCCCTATGGTTTTGATTTTTTTATTATACTTTAAGTTCTGTAGTACATGTGCACAACGTGCAGGTTTGTTAAATAGTTATAATGTGCCATGTTGGTTTGCTGCACCCATCAACTCATCATCTACATTAGGTATTTCTCCTAATGCTATCTCTCCACCAGACCTGCACCCCACAACAGGCCCCAGTGTGTGATGTTCCCCTCCCTGCGTCCATGTGTTCTCATTGTTCATCTCCCACTTATGAGTGAGAACATGTGGTGTTTGTTTTTCTCTTCTTGTGTTATTTTGCTGAGAAAGATGGTTTCTAGTTTCATCTATGTCCCTGCAAAGGACATGAACTCATCCTTTTTCATGACTGCATAGTATATTCTATGGTATGTCTGTGCCACATTTTCTTTATCCAGTCTATCCTTGATGGACGTTTGGGTTGGTTCCGAAACTTTGATATTGTGAACAGGCTGCAATAAACATATGTGTGCATATGTCTTTATAGTAGAATGATTTATAATCCTTTGGGTATATACTTAGTAAGGAGAGTGCTGGGTCAAATGGTATATCTAGTTCTAGATCCTTGAGGAATTGCCACACTGTCTTCCACAATGGTTGAACTAATTTACACTCCCACCAACAGTGTAAAAGTGTTCCTATTTCTCCACATCCTCTCCAGCATCTATTGTTTCCTGATTTTTTAATGATTGCCATTCTAACTGGCACAAGATGGTATCTCATTGTGATTTTGATTTGCATTTCTCTAATGACCAGTGATGATGAGCATTTTTTCATAAGTTTGTTGGCTGCATAAATGTCTTCTTTTGAGAATATCTGTTCATATCCTTCAACCACTTTTTGATGGGGTTGTTTGCTTTTTCTTGTAAATTTGTTTAAGTTATTTGTAGATTCTGAATATTAGCCCTTTATCAGATGTATAGATTGCAAAAAATTTTCTCCCATTCTGTAGGGTGCCTGTTCACTCTACTGATAGTTTCTTAGTTTCTTTTTCTGTGCAGAAGCTCTTTAGCTTAATTAGATCCCATTTGTCAATTTTGGCTTTTGTTGCCATTGCTTTTGGTGTTTTAGTCATGACATGAAATCTTTGCCCATGACTACGTCCTGAATTGTATTGCCCGGGTTCTGGGATATTTATGGTTTTAGGTCTTATATTTAAGTTTTTAATCCATCTTAAATTAATTTTTGTATAAGATGTAAGGAAGAGATTCAGTTTCAGTTTTCTGCATATGGCTAGTGAGTTTTCCCAGTGCCGTTTGTTAAATAGGGAATTCTTTCCCCATTGCTTGCTTTTGTCAGATTTGTCAAAGATCAGATGGTTGTAGATGTATGGTGTTATTTCTGAGGCCTCTGTTCTGTTCCATTGGTCTATATATCTGTTTTGGTACCAATATTATGCTGTTTTGGTTACTGTAGCCTTGTAGTATAGTTTGAAATCAGGTAGCGTGATGTCTCCAGTTTTGTTCTTTTTGCTTAGGATTGTCTTGCCTATTTGGGCTCTTTTTTTGTTCCATATGAAATTTAAAGTAGTTTTTTCCAGTTCTGTGAAGAAAGTCAGTGGTAGCTTCATGGGAATCACACAGAATCTATAAATTACTTTAGGCAGCATGGACATTTTCACAATACTGATTCTTCCTATCCATGAGCATGGAATGTTCTTCCATTTGTTTGTGTCCTCTTTTATTTCCTTTAGCTGTGGTTTGTATTTCTCCTTGAAGAGGTCCCTCACATCCTTTGTAAGCTGGATTCCTAAGTATTTTACTCTCTTTGAAGTAATTGTGAATGGGAGTTCACTCATGATTTGGCTGTCTGTTATTGGTGTAAAGGAATGCTTGTGATTTTTGCACATTGATTTTGTATCCTGAGACTTTGATGAAGTTGCTTATCAGCTTAAGATTTTGCACTGAGATAATGGGGTTTTCTAAATATACAATCATGTCATCTGCAAACAGAGATAATTTGACTTCCTCTTTACCTAATTGAATACTCTTTATTTCTTTCTTTTGTCTGATTGCCCTGGCCAGAACTTCCAATACTATGTTAAATAGGAGTGGTGAGAGAGGGCATCCTTGTCTCGTGCCAGTTTTTGAAAGGAACACTTCCAGTTTTTGCCCATTCAGTATAATATTGGCTGTGGGTTTGTCATCAATAGCTCTTATTACATTGAGATACATTCCATCAATACCTAGTTTACTGAGAGTTTTTAGCATGAAGGGCTGTTGAATTTTGTTGAAGGCCTTTTCTGCATCTGTTGAGATAATCATGTGGTTTTTTCCATTGGTTCTGTTTATGTGGTGTATTACATTTATTGATGAGCGTGTGTTGAACCAGCCTTGCATCCCAGGGATGGAGCTGACTTGATCGTGGTGGGTAAGGTTTTTAATGTGCTGCTGGCTTCAGTTTGCCAGTATTTTATTGAGGATTTTCACATGCATGTTCATCAGGGATATTGGCCTAAAATTTTCTTTTTTTGTTGTGTCTCTGCCAGGCTTTGGTATCAGGATGATGCTGGTATCATAAAATGAGTTAGGGACGATTCCTTCTTTTTCTATTGCTTGGAAAAGTTTCAGAAGGAATGATACCAGCTCCTCTCCGTACCTGTGGTAGAATTTAGATGTGAATCTCTCTGGTCCTGGGCTTTTTTTGGTTGGCAGTCTGTTAATTACTGCCTCAATTTCAGAACCTTTTATCCTGGTTTAGAATTGGGAGGGTGTAGTTGTCCAGGAATTCATCCATTTCTTCCAAATTTTCTAGTTTACTTAAGTAGAAGTGTTTATAATATTATCTGATGTAATTTGTATTTCTGTGGGATTGGTGGTGATACCTCCTTTATCACTTTTTATTATGTCTATTTGAGTCTTCTTTCTTTTTTTCTTTATTAGTCTGGCTAGTGGTTTATTTGTTGATCTTTTCAAAAAAACAGCTCTTGAATTCATTGATTTTTTTGAAGAGTTTTTTGTATCTCTGTGTCCTTCAGTTCTGCTCTAATCTTAGCTATTTCTTGTTTTCTGCTAGCTTTTGAATTTGTTTACCTTTGCTTCTCTAGTTCTTTTAATTGTGATGTTAGAGTGTCGATTTTAGATCTTTCCTGCTTTCTCTTGTGGGCATTTACTGCTATAAATTTCCCTCTACATACTGCTTTAAATGTGTCCTAGAGATTCTGGTATGTTGTGTTTTTGTTCTCATTGGTTTCAAAGAACATCTTTATTTCTGCCTTCATTTCATTATTTACCCAGTAGTCATTCACGAGCAGGTTGTTCAGTTTCCATGTAGTTGTGCAGTTTTGAGTGAGTTTATTAATCCTAAGTTCTAATTTGACTGCACTGTGGTCTGAGAGACTGTTTATGGTGACTTTTGTTTTTTTCACATTTGCTGAGGAGTGTTTTATTTTCAATTATGTGGTCAATTTGAGAACAAGTGCAATGTGGTTCTGAGAGACATGTATAATCTGTTGATTTGTGGATGGATGTAGATGTCTACTAGGTCCTCTTGGTCCAGAGCTGAGTTCAAGTCCTGGATATCCTTGTTAATTTTCTGTCTCATTGATCTGTCTAGTATTGACAGTGGGGTGTTAAAATCTCCCACTATTATTGTGTGGGAGTCTAAGTCTCTTTGTAGGTCTCTAAGAACTTGCTTTGTAAATCTGAGTGCTCCTGTATTTGGTGCATATATATTTGGGATAGTTAGCTCTTCTTGTTGCATTGATCCCTTTACCATTATGTAATGGCCTTCTTTGTCTGTTTTGATCTTTGTTGGTTTAAAGTCTGTTTTATCAGAGACTAGGATTGCAACCCATACTTTTTTTTTTTTTCTTTCCATTTGCTTGGTAGATCTTCCTCCATCCCCTTATTTTGAGCCTATGTGTGTCTTTGCATGTGAGATGGGTCTCCTAAATACAACACACCAATGGGTTTTGATTCTTTATCCAATTTGCCAGTCTGTGTCTTTTAATTGGGGCATTTAGCCCTTTTACATTTGAGGTTAATATTGTTATTTTTGAATTTGATCCTTATGTTGTCATTATGTTGCTAGCTTGTTATTTTGCCCATTAGTTGATGCAGTGTCTTCATAGCATCAATGATCTTTACAATTTGACTTGTTATTGCAGTGGCTGGTACCGATTGTTCCTTTCCATATTTAGTGCTTCCTTCAGGAATTCTTGTAAGGCAGGCCTGGTGGTGACAAAAATCTCTCAGTGTTTGCTTGTCTGTAAAGGATTTTATTTCTCCCTCACTTATGAAGCTTAGCTTGGCTGGATATGAACATTTCTATCCTGAAACTACTTCTGAAGTTTTATCTAGAAGATGAGAAAACATTATTTGAAATATCACCTCAGCATATCAAGAAAAGCAAATATCATTTAAGAAAGTGTGTAACTTATGATTTTAAAATTAATCTGGATTATATCTATTTTACCAAAGGTTACATTAATTTCAGCAAAATGCACAGACTTTGTCTATTACAGTGAGCTCAGATGTTAAAATTGGAGACACATACATTCACTTCACAGATTTGTCAGTATTAGCTGAGTGACTTTCTGCAAGTTCCTTTATCCTCTTGAGCTTTGGTGACTTATCTTTGAAATGGGGGTAATTCTCACTAAAAGACAGTTTGTTTCCAAGGTTCTCCAAGTATTAAATTAGATAATAAATGTAAAATATGTTTAACAATGTGCCTGACATAATGAGCACTTACCAAACAGTATTATAGATGGTATAATGAAAATTATGATTAGTAACAATAATGTGTTATCATTACTAAAACTTTCATCATTAATAACTTAGTAGTATGTTTTAAAGCATACTACTTGGATCAAGATATTTTGAGTTTAGCTGATGGTGAATGTCACCACCAGATTAGATTAGAGAGGACTTTCCTCCTCTATTTTGGGGAATAGACTGACTATTAAATTACATGCAATTATATATATATATATATATATATATATATATATATATATATATATGCATTAGGAATGGAATTCTCAAACCAACATCTTTATTTTATCCAATGCTCTTAAATTAACATGTGTGCACTTACTATAATAGAGTATAATACAGTTAATTTTTTTCTAAATTTATAAATTACATGCAATTCTTACTCTGATTTATAAGTTAAATTTTATCATAAATGATTAGTAAATGAGATCTCACTGTCAGCATGCTTTTCCAATTTCATTCAGCCTATGTAAATGAAACTTGATAGTAGGGAAATTTTTAACATCTTAGAAAACATCTTTATGTTTCCTGTTTTGATCATCACCATAAAGCTTGAAATAGGTATAATTTTCCCATTCCACAGTTCTATAAGATGACAGGCAGGATAGTTTTATGTCTTTTCAGGGTCATTCAGATGGTAAGTAATGCAAATGAATTTTGAACATAGACCCTCCTTGTCCTAGCTGTTCTTTTCACTGTTGCTATGTTGAGTGCATACAACTTCTTAGAGCTTCTCAAACAGGGATCTCAAAAGATATATCTACTTATCTGGGTGTGAAATTAAAATCCCAACTCTTATGACTACAAATAATATTGTGTACTAGAATTATTAACATAATTCATAGGCATTTCAGACATGATTAACATGAGCTTCTTGCATTTTGAGGATTTTATTTACTTGTTTGTTTATTATAAACATAATCAGAACTGAAGTGTTTAGACATAATCACATACTGAACAGGGAAATAGTGAGTGTTGGCTATTGCATAGAATTTGACAGTGCTATATGCTGATGATTTTATAAAGAATGTATGGGCGTTAAGATGCACTGCATGTGAATTTGTTTTGCCATTTGTCCCTAGTTATTACTTCTCTTTCTCTCTCACTCCCCAGCAATATTTTAGCACATCTATCTATGCATAGTAATAGCTCCCTGTTTCTTTTGACAAAATATTTTTATCAGTATTAAGAGACAGTTAAAATGTTGGCTGCATAGTTATGCTGATAGAAATTACACTTGTGTATGTGTGCAAATATATACAAAAATACATAGAAAGGAAGAGTCAAATTAGATCCTCAAAGACTTCCAAAAGAAAAGACAACAGAAATGCATTACATCTGAAATCTTGTGAACTTGAGTTTGTTTGGATAATAGAAAGATGACTCAGTACAGGTTTTAGGAAGACTAGCTTATCAATAAAATTTATTGAGCATGTTAATGAATGGCTAGCTATGAATCTTCAGGTTGTTCAGATAGGATCAGAAGGCAAGGACAGCTAACTTAGTTACTTTTTAGCCTTTTAAAAATATTTGCATTAGAAGTCTGAGAGGCTTATATGCAGTTAGTTAAAAATCCATTGTGTCTTACTTCCATAATATGGAAGAGAATTTAAATTCTTATAAACTAGCAATGTTTGGAATCTTTTCATTCACTTTTGATAATTGCTGTTAGAGATAAATATGCTTGAACAGCACAAAATTAAATACATTCCTTGCTTTGGTCATTAAGTGCTTAACATAATTATGTTAATTAAAACTTTATAATCAGATTTTCTGTAGAGATCATCTTTTCCAGTGTCTAAACTGCTGCCTTTGGCTGCATTTGATGCTGCTAACTCTTCTGCTTTCTAATGGGACAAGGAAATTTTGCAATTGCTAATCCAACTTCATCTTTTTGGCCTTATGAACTTCATTTGATGAAACTGATCACTCCCTTCTCTTTGAGACAGTTTCTTCATTTGACTTCATTTTGCAACACTAACCGCTACTTAACTGCTTTCTCCTGATTTCCTCAAGCTCTTTTTGTTGGCCACCTTTGCTCATTCTTTTATCTATATTCACTCACTTGCTTAAGTACTCTAAGGACTTCTTCATTTATATCTCCAATTTAGCTTCCATGTACTCACTTACTCCTGCAAAATTCCAAAGTCTTATATCTGAATGCTTATTCAACATTTTCACCATTAGCAATATCAGTTTGATAACTCTAAAATGTACACTTGATTATGTCCTTTAAACTAGTTTCTCCCAATTTCTTCCCATCTCAGCAAGAGACAAATCCAGTCTTGCCAGTATTTAGTTCTGAAACTTGGAATATGTTGAGTCCTGTCTCTCACATCCTACATTCATTTCAACAACTATTCAATGCAGTTTCATAGTCAGAATATTCTGATAATATTTTAATCACTTTCATCATCTCCATTACCTTGATGCAAGACATCACCATTTTTGGATCATTGCAACTAGTCTCGCCTTACTTCCTATCTACCATGTAATCTATTTCTTGCATTGCCACCAGGATCATCGTGTTAAAAAGTAAGTCCGATCATGTCCATCTCTAATTAAGGCCCTTCACTTGTGAAGGGTGAGTGAAGGCTTCCCCTCTCACTCAGACTAAAAGCAAAAATCTCTACAATAGATTATATTGACATTACTCCCTACTCTATCACTTCTAGACCTTAGGTCCATTATTCTCCACACTCAGGGTCCTCTGTTCTGAAATCCCAAACTCCAACCTCAGGGCCCTTCACTTGCTGTTCTTTCTATTTAGAATTCAATTTCTCATGACATCCAGTGGTCATTTCCTTGCTTCCTTCAGATATTTGTTCAAATGTTACCTACTCAGTTATGATTGTGCAGTATGCTTTATTAGAAATTACAGTTGATTTTTAAACAACAAGAAGGTTAGAGGCACTGACCTTCAGCATAGTCAAAATTCTGCGTATACCTTTTGACTCCTCCGAAACTTTAATAGCATATTGTTGCCAGAAGCCATGTTGAATAAACAGTCAATTAGCACATATTTTGTATGTTATATGTACTATATACATCATTCTTACAATAAACTAGAGAAAAATATGTTAAGAAAATCATAAGGAAGAGAAAATGTATTCCTATTCATAAGTGAAGTGGATCACTATAAAGTCCTCAACCTCTTTGTCTTCATGATGAATAGGTTGAGGAGGTGCAGAGTTGATTTTCTTGTCAGGGGTGGCAGAAGTGGAACAAAATTTGTGTAGAAGTGGAGCCTCACAGCTCAAACCAGCATCGTTCAAGTGTCCACCGTACACCACTGTACCTTTCGGCATTCTATATTGTTTTTCATTTTCACTGCGTTATTTTTCTCCATGTCTTTTTTCTTTTAAACCGCCAAGCTCCACAATTAATATATTTTTGCTGTGGATTGCCTGAAGACAAGTTTTTTTTTTTTTTTCCTGCGATGTTCACTTCAATGCCTGGATCATATGATGTACTCAATATATATCTCATTAACTGAAATTAGTATGTCTTAGAAGGGAAAATGTTGAAACCTTTTTTTGGCTTATTTATCTCATATTCATAAATATCCTGCCTGAAAAAAAAATCGTATATCTAATATATTATGTGTGCATGGCATTCTTTATTTTCTCTTTCTCCAAAAAAAGAAAAAGTAGAACATACCATATGTCATTCAGTGGCTTCTTAAGAATGTTTCACTGGCTTCACTTATTCATTGTATCGCTTTAAAATGTTCGTTAATGATATTTTGTATTGAGCTATTATAAAAAATACATTTTCTACAAATTTAACATTCTCTTTATTACCATTTGATCTCATCCTTCCAAAAATTATTTTTATTTTTCAGTTGAAATAAATGAATGTAATTTACTTGTTCAACACAAGCAAACTTGTGTTGAAGTTGACATGCAAAACACTCTTTCTAAAATGATGCAAGTATTTTACCTGAAAAGATAAAGGTCAAATCTAAGATTGAAATCTGATATATGATCTACATAAAATTATAATCATAAGAATTAAAAATACATACTTATATTTACATAGCGTGTAAAATATAAAGGTATGGTTAGTTAAGTTATTGTACTCCCTTTTTTATAATCTACAAAAAGTATGAATAAAGTGGGTTTCAGGTTATAAAACTAAACTATTATCTTTCCAAAACTCAGCTTTTTAGTTTAGCTCCTGTAATCTTCTCACAAAGGCAGAAATAAAAAAGTGAGAGAGAGAGAATTAATACCTTTTGTCATGGAAAGAAAATAGTAAAATATTAGAAAAATACGGTGTAGTGGTTAACAGCATGGAATCTGACACAAAATGCCTGGGTTTGAGTACATGCCCTAGCACTTGCTAGCACTTATTTGGGAAAGATACTGACCATTTATTTGCCCTTGTTTTTTAAACTATTAAGTGGAGATATTGATAGAAACTACATAATTAAATTATTTATAAGATTAAATGACTTAATGTTTGGAAAATGCTTGGATTACATGTCTGGCATGTAGTAAGCTAAATAAGTGTGTGATAACTAAATAAATGGGAAAAGAAAATATATTACAATAAAGATATATTCTACAGGTAGAGGAAAAACTATTTGGAAGTATATTTTATTACTTAGAGTTTAAACTTCATAAGGTAAAGAATCAGAATCTTGTCTAGTTAGAAAATATTTAGGTCAAGTTGAAATAACCTCCTTCTTTTCTTCTTAGGATTTGTCACTTTTTAATTTCTACCACATTTAATTGCAAGCACCTTTTAACTCCCTCATGGTGCTGAAAATTCAAATGTTCATCTCTTTTCCTCTGTCAAACAGCACCTGAATATATATAGAAATGGATTCAGGGCTCTTTTGGTAAGGAATTTAAATGATAATAGAGACCGGGTAATATCACAATTTTAATATGTAATTTGATTCTTGTTTTTCTTTATAGTGTAGTGGCAAATATTGAAATGCCAGAGGAAAAAAAAAGGAATATTTTAGTATTGTATCTTATTTTAATTACACAAGATGAATTGTATAATTTAAATGTCTTTTTATTAAAATTACTATTTAGTACATTTATCTCTCCTTTTTCACTGCAGAATTTTTTGGGTTTTTTGTTTGTTTTTTTCAGAAACGGGTAATTTAGCCAAATACAGAGTAATAAAGTATCCTGATAGTTTATCCAGAGTGACAACTTTAAAGAGTTTTCATATTCCAGGGATCTCTATTAGATAAAAGAAGTATGAATGTATCTTCATTTCTACACACATTATCTTTATGTTTTAGTGCTTGTGCCTTCTGATAAGAAAAGCTTGGAAAACATTCAAATCTATATGAAAATAAACCCTACCATTTCAAGATCAAAGAGAACTGATAAATTTCAATATAATTTCTTAAAATTTTAAATAGTTACTATTTTATAACCTTAAAAATAACTCAATTTACATTTTCTCCTACAGGCTTGTTATTATGTTCAACAACAAAATTTACCAACTTGCAACTCTAAACTGTTGGGGTAAAAACTCATACCCCAAAATTTGTTGCTGATGACTCTCTTGGTTTGTGAAACAATAGACTTTCTCCAGGCATTATCTTTCCAGATGTAAACCTTTTAACTAGTTCTTATGAAAATATCTGCTAACACAGCAAAATCATGAAGGCATGTCTTTCAAATTAAGTTCCATTCATGTCATCATATTTTTAAAAATATAAGGTAATAAAAGTCTTTCTACGCTAAAGTAAAGTCATTTCACTATCTTTGTAGCAATTGAACAATTCTACTGAACCCAATATATGAAAACCTTTCCATACTACTCCCCATCATCCGGTTTCTAATCTGGTTAGTCCTTATTTATAAATCCCTACTTCCATGCCTTTGAATATCTAAAGTGGATTAAGAATGACCACACATTCTCTGTCAAACTTTTCAGTGAGATGTTAATTTTATCCCATACCTCCACCTCATCCTGGAATCTGGGCTTGTCCAGTGACTGCTCCCTAAGAGAGGCTGTGCCAGTTCTGGGCTTAGCTTTTAAGAGGACTTGGCCGTTTTTGTTTTCTCCCTCTGGAACACAGGTTCTTGGGTTGCTCTCTCTTGAATACAGGTTCTTGGGTTGCTCTCTCTTGAATACTAGCTACCATGTTATGAGAAGCTCAGGCCACATGCAGGGGCCATATGGAGGGAAGCTGAGGAACTTCAGTGGACAGCCCCATGACCCCCTAGCTGACAGTCAGTGCCAACTGTCAGCCATGTAAAGTAGCCATCTTGGCTCAGCCCATTCAACCTCTTGGGCCTCAGCCTGTGTCACAGGAAGTGCAACCACCCAGCTGAGTCTATTCAATGCACAGAATCATGAGAGAAATAATAAAATAATTTATTTTAAGTGGCTACAATTTGAAGTAGAGAGATAACTGAAACAACGTCCTTCTGTTTCCTTAAATATAGGGTTTAAATTTGGCTCAATTTAAGGTTCGTACCAAGCACCTTTGGTAATTTATTTCAATTGTCTTTATGTTGCATTTTCAACTATAGTGTAAGTTATTCAAAGTCACTGAATATTGCTCTGTTTTCTTTCCATGTGTCCCTATAGCTATTAGTACATTATTAGCGGCATGGGACTCTGATAACCTGAGGTTGCCAGTTGAATCCTAACAGAATGGGAGTGCAAATAGAGCATAGAACAGGTGTCTTTCTGTATAAGTCAAAATTTAAAAGACCATGTCCATGTGCATTATATATATATAATATACACATATATTATACATACATTATATTACATCTAATATGTGATATGCACATATATTATATACATACAATATCCACACACATTTACATTGGCATTTAATCTGGATTGTCTGAGCAAAAAAGTTAACTGTCATATGGAGTTTTTTTGTTTATAAACTAAATCTAAAATATCAGTTTGAGACACATTGTCATCTGTTGGTAATTTACATGAGGAATAGTGAAAGAATACCAGACTGAAGGGAAAAGATAAATTATGCTCTAAATCAAAAACAAATAAATTATACAGAAAAGGAGAAAAAGCTAAAGTTATGGTGTGGAACTACGCTGTAAATCAGAGGTGAACATAGTAGTTTTCTCCTTTCAGTTTCTACCATGTACTTGATTGGGGAAGTAACAGTGATTATGTCCACTCACTGTAATTAATGATTTTCTCTGAATGAGTGCTGTATGCAAGACCACTTACTAGTTTAACAGTAATGAAGCATGTTTCAACTCAACACCCTGGATTCAACAAATAGAATGATAGTATGCCCATTCCTGATCCAAGACTATTTTTTAAGGTATTGTTTAAAATGTGAAAGATTTTATTTTTTTTAATTCCAAGTTCACTTTTGAGTTATTTAACTTTGAAAAGTAATAACTGTATCAGTACTTAAAAATATATCCAATATAATTAAATGATTCTCTAAATTTATTTCCTTGAGCACCTGACAATATTCCCAGGAAACCTCTCCCTGCTATGTTGCTTCCCAGAATTCATATTTCTGTGTTTCAAAAGTGCACTTCCTTAGACAAAAAGAAGGTTAGAAAATAATGCAGACTGCAAAAGGCAAAGTGTATGTGTGGGGGTGGTGGTGAAGAATTAAGTCTCTTACACTCTAAGTTGCATTTATATAAAATGTAAAGGTAATTGGTCTTGATATAAAGGACACATTCAACAACATTTATTAAATATGTTTTCATTCTATTTCAAAATTCAAGTGATTCAACAAAACAAATATTACAGCATAGCCCTTTATTGATGCATACAGTCCATTTACATTGTTCAAATACATTTTGAATTTCTAATGCGAACAGTTTAAGGCATAACTCTTCCCACTCAAATCTAGGTCTTCCTCAAGTGAGACACTAGAGTGAGACAGAGTAGAAAGGGGAGGAAGAGACAGGGCGAGCAGAAAAGGAGGGAGTGACAGAGGTGAGGGTGAGAAAGAAGAAAGAAGGCAAAGAGAAAATACAGTCTGAAGTCCACAAGCTTATCTATCCCAAGCATGTCTACCCCAAGCATGTGGATATCATATCCAGGTTGTAACAAAGAGGTGACTATGGCGTTTCTTTTTGGCTCTAGACAGGCGCATTCAGCCTGCATTGCATGCATGTCTGTCACCTCATCTAAGTCCCCATTCCTTCCGGAGTTGTGAGCTCCAGATCCAAGAGTGCCCAGTGCACGGTACTGGGCACGCTGTCCCTTGGTGAGGCTGCCACAGGTTCCTGTGTGTGCGGTCAGGGGCGTTGGTGCATTGATATGTTAGGTGGAGGGAGGGGTGCCATCTGCCAGAGTCTTATCTCGGTCCCCACATTTTCTGGCCATCGCGGAGGAGTGTGCGAGAACAGGTAGCCCTCGCAGTGACAAGGCGCGCGGAGTGCGGTCGTGCAAGGCGGGGGAGGAGCGGGGTGGCACTGCCAAATCTTAACCGGGGCCCCGGGTGTTTGCAGACCCGAAGAGAGCCGCCTTGGGTCTCCACGGTGTCCTCCAGCAGCTGCTGCCTGAGAACTCTGAGCCTGAGCTCTACCTTGCTTCGGGATCCTCTTCCTCCTCCTTCCCCACCCCCTACCTGGCCTGAACGGCGGGACGCGCGGCCCGGGGGATCCCCTCTCCTCGGGACCGGCCCAGCCCCGGATCACCTCCACCTCCCGCAGCCGCCGCGCCACGGCTCGCCGCGCTCCAGCCGGCACCATGGAGGAATTCCTGGGACACCCGCCTGCAGCCGGCGACTTTTCCCCTGGAATCTCTGGCCTGGCGCCCTTTGGGTGAGATGACGGGGTACTGGCATCCCTGTCGGTCCCAGATTACCCGGAAAAGCCCTGGCAGGGAAAGAGAGGACCCGCGCAGGCTGGGAGCTCCCACTCCTCCTCCTCCAGCGTCACGCTCGCCCTCCGCCGCTGCCTCGCGTCCGGGTCTGTTTATATAGCGTCTGGAGGCCGGGCGGCATTGCCCACCCCCGCCAGGCGGCCAGCCCTCCCTTCCCGGGCTCCGGGCTCCGGGCCGCCGCACGTGGCAGACACCAGCTACCTCTCCGCGGAAGGCAGGCGCCGGGGAGTGGAGTGCCGGCGGCCGGGTGCAGCCGCGGCGCGTCTCCGCCTTCCGCTCCTCCTCGCAGCGCCCTCGCCCGCTTCCAAGCCCAGCACAGACTTCGGTTTCTCCGCCTCCATCCCCTTTACGAGAAGAGGAGATTAAAAAATATTGCCCTTTAGGTGCTCGTGATGGTCCTGTGGGTTCGTTCAGTTGCCGGAAAAGAATGGTAACATGAACAGCGGAGCGTGAGAGCGTCACCGGGGGAAGGGACGAGATTGATGGGCAGAGAGCTCACTTCTCAGAGGATCGCATTCCTAGGACCGCGCGAGGAAGGGACGTCGCGGCGCCACCACTTCCTGGCTGGACTCCGCTGACATCTGTAGCCTCCTTTCCACCAGGGTCCCGGGGCTCCCAGCCTCTGCCTGCAGAGGAGCGTGTAGACAGCGCGAAGGTCCAGGAGTTCGTGGACCTCCATCCGAACCAGAGTTCTGCCTGGATCCCGGTGGAGTCCCTGCATCCCGGTGGAGCCCGCAGGCAAGCTGGCTCCGGAGGGAGTTGAACTTGAGTTCAGGTGGGTTATCCCAAGGGGAGCACTGGAAAAGATGTTCAGGGAAGACGAGGAAGGTTACGCTGTTCCAATGTCAAAAGCGGACACTTTTCTTCCTGACACTTGAAGGGGTTGAGCCAATTCCTCTCAGTTCTCTCTCCTAACCCGCTCCACCCCGACCAAGCCCTCCTACACTAAGGGGGTGGGGGGGCGAACAACAACAGCAGCAACAAAAACTCCCATTTACCTAAGTATCTAGCATGCTGTTGACTTTTTCATAACTTACCTTTAGTCAATGAAACGATCATATTTACTCCATTGCTTTATATTAATGGAGGTCAATGAGCTTAATGATTTCCTCAGTCAAGTCATTTATTTCTAAGCCAATAGATAATGCCTTCGTCATAGTTTTCTGGGGGGAAAGTAACTGTGCGTTTGTTCTGCAGATGGCCAACTCCCTCTGAATCGTGCAGATTGGTGCTGAGCACGCAACAAAAGTTTGTAGCTTCTCAGTTTCTGGTGCTTCGCAGGGGAGAGGAAAGGAATTTGACACTAAACACAAGAAGCAGTCAGGGAGCCATCTCCTTTAACTTTTCTTCTCTGTTACCATTTGCAATGAAGAGGAAACAGAAGAGATTTCTGCAGATGACTTTGTTATTCACGGTGGCTTTAATTTTCCTGCCTAACATTGGTCTCTGGTCTCTGTACAAGGATAAGCACCTGGTGAAGTCAGCGGAACCCGGGGAGCAGCAGGTAAGTGTCACCCAGAGAAAGATCACAGAAGGATTGGTAAGGTAGTGATACTGGTGCGGGGACTCCAGAAACCCGGTGTGGGATCGCCTTGGGTTTCCCCCTAAGTCTTGACAAAGCTGATTATTGCAAGACTTTAGAGACTTTGGGGTTTAAGCAAGTAGCTCTTTTAAGATTGCAGCCAGTAACATCATGACATGTACAACTAGTAAAGAAGCATAAGAGAGGTCAAGAAGAAAAGAAGATAATCTTTCATCATTGGTCTTAGGTTGATTTTGACTTGAGGTGGATGAAAAGTAACTGTTTAGCTATGGAGGTGGGAGTGGGTTTGGTGCAAGTTTAGTGGCAAGGATAGGTTTTTGGTTTCCATTTGGCATGCAAGTCTATGTTCGGGTGAATTAGGCCAACTAAATCATTAAGATTGTGAAGTGGTTCTTTAAAAATGAAGCTACACTTTTCAGTATTTTGGTTGTAAATTTTGCTTAGCAACAGCTTTTTACCCTGTCGAAACTTAAGTCTCTCTTTCGTCTCCCCTGTTGCTAAGGTGCTGCCATGGGGTACACAGGCAGAATTATTAAGGATGTTCATTCCGTTTCACAGTCGCTTGATAACAATATGTTGCTAACAGCTTGCTGTCATACTGGAAACACCCATACTAAAGATATGTAGTATAATATGTTTTCTTTCTACTTCATATGTTACTCATTAGTATGTATATACCTCATGACTTAACATGAACCAAAATAACTGTGTTCCCAAGTGAACAATAATGAAAATGAGACTTCCCAAAATGTTGATGAAAATCAATGTTGTCGAACTCCTTGTTTATTAATAAATAAAATAGCTTACATAATTAAACTTTTAACAACAGAATGCAGCCTTCTTCATGATATTGATATACCACTGTTTCAGTTAGTCCTGTGCATCGCCTTGGAATATTAATATTCTTATTTTCAAGGGTCATCGCCCATGAACACTCTGCACTTTCCACACACAGAAAATGTTGAAGTAGTCCATTCCTGGAAAACAGCAATATATAGTAATGGCCATTAAATATTTGCTCTTATACTTAATGAAGTTTAATTTTCTTTTTGCACAGTGGTTAGTTGTGAAATATAAAGAGGTAATCTGCTTTCTCATCATGACAAAAAGTCATTACCAGTCTCTAAACTTTAAAGAGAATGAGTTGTCCAAGGATTTTCTGTGGATTGTTATTTTGAGGATAAATGTTGACATATTTTCATTTAGTTGTTATATTTATTATCCTATCTAATAGGAATTCAACTTTGGTTTGAAGTATATTCTGTTTTGTCATTCCAGTGAAAAAAAAGAAGATGGACACTTTGGATGTGAAACTTTTTTTGTTCTTATTTACATCATTCAACCCTTGATGTAAAACAGGATTTTAATAACTTTAATAGTCAATATGCTATTGTGTAAAATCTCCATTCTATGTTGGTAAAATAAGAAAGGCAAAATTATTTTTTTCTTGAAATTTGCTAATTCAATTAGCAATAACCATCTGAAGTATTTGCTGGTATAGCTAACATAAAACACTAATTAATTTTATTAATGAGATTCTTACAACTTTCACATTGGCTCTATTAATTTTGACCCTGAATGAGAAAATTGTTTGTCTAGTAGCACAAAAAAAATACTGTGACAGTTTAACTCTCTGATCTCCATTATTATAATTAAGACTGTTTCCTTATTTCTGGTTCTTCTGTAGTGCAAATGATACTTAATTTCAGGTAATAAAGTAATGGATATAAAAGACATGGGATGGCAAGAGAAGTTTCATATACTGTAGAATAAATAACTGAGACTGATGGATATTGTATGACCTTCCAATTTAATAACCCTATGCAAAGGCTTTGAAACCAAGTGGGAAAGAAAATAAGCCCTAAAATGAAAGTCAATCATCTACTTTAATATTACCTAAAAGTTTTAAAGCTAATACTTTTCATAGATTAAAATATAAAATTTAAAAGGTAGAAATTAATTGATTACTTACTGGAAGATAGAATTCATTGTAAACTAGAAACAGTTCTCATTGGTTTTATTCTATTATTTATTATAATTAGAAGGAAAATTAGGATATGTTGTCCTCAATAAGCAAGTTTTGGGTAAGTAAGAGTTAAGTAATTAATATTTATATTGGAACAAATAAAAAGCAACTTTTCAAACATGCTTAATATTGTGATGTAATATTTGGCTAATGTATATATATTTCAATGTTAGCAAGGTGACTAAACTCATAGGTTTTTAAATTGAAACATAATTTGGCTAGTGGGTAATATGTTATTTCAATTTAGCAATTAATTTTTAGAGGACATTTTCATGGTTAATTGCTGAATGTTCTCCAGAAACCATTTATTACCATATTTCTCTCCAAGTTGCAAAATGCTGAGGGTGAAGATAATGTGCAGATTGAAGCATTGACAGCAATAAGTACTGATGCTACTCAAACAAGTCACGTGCCCAAATGAGTGAACTGTTTTTACAGCACTTATGTGTAAAACAGCCACGGTTCTAGTTCTAAGTATCATGTGGTAGTGGTCATAAGAACTGAAAAACTTGCACTGTTTTAAATAGTTTAATTATTAGAAATGGTTACAGGGGAAAAAATTAATGTATGGAAATTCAAAATTATGGAATGGCTAATACTTTTAAAATATGCATTATTTATATTTTAGCAGATCATATCAGTAGTAATTTTTCTATCTAGTATTGAGTATAAATTGTACTAATTCTGCAATCTGAACTAAATAAAATAAAGGGAAATGAAACAGGAAACACTGATGGGAACCACATGGATTAATTTTCACAATATTTAATATTTAACATATTTTTTCTCAAATCTACTCTCTGATTACACATTAATAGTTTGTATTTTCTAGACCTTCATTTAAAAATAAATGTAAGATAACTTTCTAATATTTAAAAATTTTCTGCATCTATGTTGCAGAAAATGAAACAAAGATGTAAAAATTACCAAGTTATTTATTTCAAAGTATTTCTTTTTCCTTTGCTCTCAGAAAACCAAAGAGGATCGATAACAACAGTTTTAATAACACAACGCAATTAAAAGCTTTTTATGGTTTGGGCTCTGCAAACTTGAAATCAAGTCACTGAAATAAATACGAAGTTTTTGAGATTTTAAGATTTTATAAAAATTATAAAGTGTTTTTAAATTTTTATTTAGATGTTACATTATTATAATTGTGATGTGTTATTTTCAATTGACCTAATTTTGTCTCTTTTTTGTTATTGGGATGAAATAAGTATCTCCTTTATGTTATTTAGAAATATATATGTATATTAAAAGAATCTATTGATAACATATTTAGCTGAGAATGATTGCTCTATAATCACTGTACAGTAATTCTTAGCTTCATTTTTCGTTTAAACATTTGAAATGCTCCTCTTCTCTTGTTTCAGCTGTATTTGAATTAAATACCACTTACACATTTAGGTCATAAGCTGTGAATTAGGATGACATACAGAATAATGCTATACTTTAGAACAAAGCTACTATATCCAGTCTTATTGTGTTTCTCTTTTCGTAATCACTTATTCAAGAATATGTGAAAAAAACCTAGCACCAAATACTTTTTCCTAAATACATTTTTAAAAACCCCAAATTCCACAAAAAAGTAATGGTAATAGTAATTTAACAACTAACTTGGAAATAATATTAATTACAGACATAATTCAAGAATATTTAGAATATGAAGAGGATCTTGCAATTTTTGAAATAAAAATGAGGGCCCAAATCTTATAATTTTAAAACAGACTTCCTTAAAACTGTTCAGAATGATTTTAGAAGCTTATCTTGTCCTAGATTTTCTACCACATTAAAAAAAAAAAAAAAAAAAAAAAAAAAAAAAAAAAAGCCTAGGTCCTCTATGTCTCTTTGAAATTGTGGAATCTTATTATTTATTTGAATTTCAGAATTTCTCTTTTTAAAGTAGGGCTATTTGTACGTGTCACATAACGAGATGAATAAAGTCCTGAGAGATCACACCTTATATATGGAAAATATTGTGAGGTAATGCATTGTTTCTGTCAGATTCACTTGTAAACTGTGCTTGACAGATATGTGACTTTAATTCCATTAAAAAAAAAATATTCTGAAGGGGATACCTTAGCATCTTTGTCTAATTCATCTAATGTTAATCAGCCCTGCACTGCAGGGGGAGCCTTCTTTTTGAACAAAAATTTTTTTCCAGTGACTTTTAAAACTCGTTTTATAACATGAAAATATCAGGTAATTGGTGCCCAGTGTATGCAAACTGTCTTATGCATTATTTTTTATCATGCTGATCACTAAAGCTGTAAAATATGTCTGTGTTCCTTTTTCAGCAAATACCTTAGAATTTGGAAGAGCTAAGGACAGGAGGAAAAATTTACACCTACACTCAGGATGGCACATTATCAATACACTAGATGTGAAATGACACATTAGTTTGAGCCACAGTGTTCTTAATTAGCTAAGATGTAGATTTGAAATTAGGGTTTTAAAGGACCTTTTCTTGAATTTATGGAAAATCCATTCAGAATCACTACAGGGTGGCACTACACAGAACACTGTAACAAGTATCTTAATTATTTGCTGTGACCTGGTAGATCACTACATGATTAGTTCATCACATTGCCCCATGGGAGACAGAGTGTAAAACAGTCTTCTGTTCACAATCTGGTAACAAAAAAAGAAAGATGATTTTTTCCCCTCTGTTCATTTCTGAGTTGGACAAGCTGTGCTGAATCAATTAGCTTCCTATAAGTTTTTCCTATAAAAGGAGCCAAATCAAGTTGGAATATATAGGAAAAGGGTGAGAAAGGTTGAGTGATTTAAGTGGTGTAGAAGAAAGGATTGAATTTTTTTGTTTGTTTGCCAGGAGTAGCCATGACAACCCTTAGAAAGTTTGCAGCCATGTCTCTCCTTGCAACATTTTTACACAAATGAAAGACAAGCTAAGGAACATCAGCAAGAACATTACAGGAGGAGATAAAACTTAAAATTACAAGAAGGCATCACAAGATGTAAGTGGAATATAGAATCAGACTTAGATATGTTTGGTGCATCATGCATTCCCATTTCTCCCTTGATTGGCTTGCTTATGGGGAAGAGTTTTCGCTCTGGAAACTTCAGATCTTTCAAACCATCTAAGGAGACCATGTTCTTTTCTTTTGCTCATATTTGTATGTGTTTACAAAATTACTGTTACTAAACAAAGGTGCAAATGTGCAAAGAAATAGAAGGTTCTGAAGATGACATTAAAGACGCACTGTCCTAAACTTGCTCTCCTTATCACCTCACTCTACAGCTAATGATTTCTAAATTATCTCAAAATGTA
Source organism: Piliocolobus tephrosceles (assembly GCF_002776525.5). Lineage (NCBI taxonomy): Eukaryota > Metazoa > Chordata > Mammalia > Primates > Cercopithecidae > Piliocolobus > Piliocolobus tephrosceles. The sequence continues at coordinate 17,899,925 of NC_045436.1, read as the reverse complement.
ATTGTAATGCTTGAATGGACAGCAAAAAACAACAAATAACAAACCTGTGTGCTATGGAAATATGTATTTAGATAGACACAAAAATATATCTATATAGGGTTCATTTAAAGGTTGTAAAGAAGGACAAGCATTCACAAAACTTAAAGGCATCATTAACTCTAACTTTCCTCACTAATGTATTGATGTCTGTCACTGCTTAACGAGCAAAATGGCATCAGAAAGAGGGTGAACAAATAAAGGTATATTTAGGGTTAATGATGAATTCAAGGTAAAGCACATCAATGTTTCCACCAAGTTTTTTGCTTCCAGTGTGGTAGGACAAAAAGATGTGAACTGAATTATTGGTACCATCAAATAAAATGTATTTGTTTTATTAATTCATTTAGCAACAGACATACACATATACATATACCCATATGCATAGTTTCACTTATAAAGAAAAATTAAATCCACCCAACTGTTTTGTTTTCTGCAATATTTTTAACTTCCATAACTTTTTGTTTTTTCTATTGCTTTGAATCCACAATAGGTAGTTAGGAGAATCTGAAGCACCATTGAAATGAATTATTCTAGAAAAGTATGCAGAAAGATAAAGAAAATGCATCCATCTCTAGAAGTGCTTACATCTACTTAGCAAGTGTATTTAGCCTGTTAGTATGGCACAGATTATAAATAGGAGAGTCATTGTTATAATGTAATATAATTAACACAATTCTGCTTGTTATAGAGCAAGATAATAGCTACCACCTGTCTTAAGGACTGGTGGTTTCTCAATAAGGACTAAGAAGGCTAATTTTGAATTATTTCAAGTATTCAAATATTCATGGACTATGATTTCAATACTTGAAATCTAGAAATCTGGAGAAAATTATAATAGTTTTGAATGTTTCCATCATATTAAAAATGACTAAATTGTTAAGTATGCCACCTAAGTTTTAGTAGGTGGCCTTTCCTTTTCCCTCATATATTTATTTATTTTTCCACAAGACAAGGTCTCACTCTGTTACCCTGACTAGAGTGTAGTGGTGCAATTGTAGCTCACTGCAGCCTCACCCTCCTGGGCTCACGCAGTCCTCATGCCTCAGCCTTCCAAGTAGCTGAGACACAGGCGGGCGCCATGATACCTGGATAACTTTTTAAATTTTTTTTTTTTGTAGAGACGGGGTTTCACTATGTTACCCAGGCTGGTCTCCAACTCCTGGTGTCAAGAGATTCCCCCCACTTCAGCCTCCCAAAGTGCTGGGATTGCAAGCATGAGCCCCTACTCCCAACCCTTTGCCCTTGTTTCTGACGTGTCTCCCCAGCTGGAAAATCCAATTGAACTTAAGGAGAAATATCAGAATTTCTGTAGTACTGAGTCTTGTTCTTTTTTAGTAGGTCAGCATGTAGTCTCTAGAATCAAATTATTTGGGCTTACAAATTCTGGCTTAGTACGTTGTGACATAACTTATGGATCTTCCCTAGATCAGTTTTCTTATTAATAAAATGAAGGTGATAATACCTTTTTCGTAGTGTTATAATGAGGATTAAATGCTTAGCATCTTTAACAGCGTATAAGGAGGCTTAACGGATACATATTTTGTTATTACACACAAGTGTTTATAAACAATCATTGCCTTTACTAAGGTAATTAGTGTTTGTTTAATATTTACAGATGGCTTCTCTTTTAGAGACATTGTCAAGAGAGCACAGCAGAGCAATGTCACTGATGTGTTGAATCTAGTAGGGAGGACTGTTGAATAAGTCAATAGAGTTTTAGAAACTAAAAGGACATTTTTCTTAACATTTTGGATTTCATGCTTAAGGATAAGTTGATAAGTTTAATTTGTTTTTTATATTATTGTTTATCACAAAAATTACTAAAACTAGTTCTTGATATATTGTATTGAAAACTATCCAAAAGTTGAAGTTTTTAATAAAAAAAAGAAAAAAGAGAAGAAATATTTCTTTGTAGTGACTACTCTCATTTCCTATCAAAATAAAGCCCATGACTCACATATAAGCATTTTTTTTTTTCTTCTTCTTACTAATTACAGGCAAGAAACTGAGAACTACTTTTGTTGTTGCTGTTTAAATCTTTGTCATGAGTTTGACTCGATTATTCAGGAGAAAAAAAGTGAAAAAGTAAAATAAAAACTCTCCAAATCATTCAGCTACTTTATGGAGTTAGCATTTTTTTCAGTAGAGTTAGAGGACAGATAAAACATATTGCATTGTGGCAGTTCTTCTTATAAAAATTACATAGGGTTTGCCTTAAGCAAAGGGGAGTTCAGATACTTCAAGTTCGTATGTTGGCCTCATTCCCTTACAGAAGTATGTAATTGTGGGCATGCTATTTAACATGTTTAAACCTCAGTCCCATACATGGAAACACAAAAATTACTTCATAATAGGGTAGCTAAGAGAAATAATTGGATTACATGTTTAAATTGCTTGGTACATAGTAAATAATGAGGGAAGCTTTACGAATAGCAATCTATACCTTCTCGACTTTTTAGAACATCCATTTGAAGGTAGTAAATAATCTTAAATATTGTGTGCACCTAATAAAGATATAATAAAATATATAAAACCTACTACTATCAATTTTTCTTTTATTGTTGATACAATATTTTTTTGGATATGCAATACATGCACCACACTGGGATAGATCCTGAGGGAAATAAGCAATGAAACCATAAATCTGTTTTCAATTAACTTAGGATCTATTAGTTAAGAAAGGCAAATACACACTTTAATATAAGGCTGGATTACATGGCTTTACAATAAATACCTGCTCAAATCATTTAGAGTTTAGAAGAGGTAAAAAATATGTAAGTTATTGTGTGATGTTTGTAGTTGGTTCCATTCTAAGTCCTCTGTATCTTTAGTATTTAATCATCCCCCAAATTCATTGAGAAGCTCTTCTGTATAACTGAATTCACAAGTAAGGAAGGCACAAAGACAGAATTTGAGTCCATGAGCTCTGGATTTATAGAAAGAGAAACTAATTGGCAATGTTAACAGCCACATTGTTTAAGGGTTTCAAAAGGTCATTAGGCTTGAATAATTCATTCCTGGTATTCTCTTGATTATAGTTACACACAATTACAGAAATTTAAACAAAATTATACTAGATTAAATGGTAAGACTAAATATTTAACTAAAATATCTTATATTTTTAAGATGGATAAAGGATACTGGTGAGGGCAGCATTGATGTAAATGGCTCGATGTGGGACCCTGGTTGGTAAGATACAAGTCAGAAGAAGGCTGATGCCGTGAGAGATTAAGGGGACAGTCTCAAGGAGGATGGAGGTAGTCAACTGAAATAAAGCAAAAAGAGAAGCAGCAATGGTTATTATCTAAAAGGTAAATTTAGAGTCTATGCTTTTAATAGTTTGAATGTTTCTCCTGGCAGGAATGTCTGAGATTTTTTTCCCAGGCAGATATCTTACTACTTTAGACAAGTAATTAAAAATTTCTGAAATAGCCTATACACTGTAAAAAATATATATATATATATTATATATGTATATATACACACACACACATATATATATAATAGATGTCTTAGCTAGAAAGATGACAGATGGGTAATCAGATATTTATTATAGTTTATATAATCTTATGAAAAAGATTGAAGGCTATAGTACTGAAAGGAGATGTCAGGAAACCATACAGCCACCTTGTCAATAAGTAAGCAAGCTACCTGTCAACATAAATGCTGATGACCAGACACACAGCGTGAAGGAAACAAACAAATAAACAAGCAAGAGTGTACTTAAGTATAATATAGTAGGTGGGGATAGATGGGTGGGTGGTGGTACTTATTGTAACTAATAATCAGTTGCCAAAAATACTAAGATAATATATTAATAGTAAAAGGATAAACTGATTATAATAAAAGTAAAAATAAAAGTCTACACATTAATAAACTTTAAGGTCACATTTATTGAGTTTCTAACATTTCTCTGACCCTGTATTAAACTGCTCTTACGTCCTCAACACAAATCCATTATATATATATATATATATATATATATATATATATATATATAATAGTACTATCTTATATTACAAATGCAAAGAGATTAAAAAAACTTGTCAGGGTAGTACAGGAATTTTTCTATCAGTGTCAACTATTGAGATTATATAAAATTCACCATATATTACAACTACATCGGAAATATCTTAGATCATTGCAACATAAGAAATGATATAATCATTTAACTATGAAAGTCAATATGCACAGTGGTGAAGGGCATGGACACTAGCCCCAGATTCCCTGGTGTTAGCTCCAGTTCCATTATTTAACTACTCAAAGACCTTGATCAAGTTACTTATCTTCCCTGTGTCTTAGATTTCTCATTTCTAAAAAGAGTATAAAAAGAGTGTCTACTGGATTTAGCTGGTATAAAGTTTTAATAAGTTAATCTGCATAAAATGCTTAGAAAACTGGATTGTACATGTTAATCTATTTAAAATGTTATCTTTTATTACTTGTTAGAATTCTAGAAAATTAAGATTGGAAAAAGAGAAAAAGCGTGTTCCTATTATTACTTGTTAGAATTCTAGAAAGTTAAGATTGGAAAAAGAGAAAAAACATGTTCCCACACACTTTCTTTCATAAACCATCATGAATATGATTCCCGTTTTGGATACACTTTTGCATTTTTATTTTTATTTTTTGTTTCTAGATCCATCAATGCCTCTTGCTATTTTTGTATTTTTAAAGTAGTTTTTAAAAGTGTTTGAATCATGTTTAACTTCTTCTTTCATTTTTTAAATTCTTGAGTTGACCATACAGAAAATAATATGGCACTTATTTTAAAAAATTTTGTAACTTGAAGTAAGGTCGCATGTGGTCCCACATGTCATAAGCAAACTAGATTTCAACAGAGAATGTAGCTCTTCCCAGAATATGCAATCAGCAACGAATGCTATTTTGATGACCTTTCCCCTCGTATTTTTAGTTCTGTTCCCACTACATGGTGTTAATTTCTGAACATGTATTCTGCCCTCAGGGAAAAAACAATCTTTTTAAAATTGTGTCATTAAATCAGTCTAGTTGCCAAAGACAATTATAGAAGAATGTCTTTAGGGCTGAATACTTCATTATTTCATCTAACTTGAGTTTTAAGGTTGTTGTTTTGGTTGCATCCAACAGTCAGGTAGAATTGGAAAAATGAAGAATGATGTGGTTGGAGACCACAGTTGAGTAACTTGATGAAGGAAGTGCTTTCTCACGCCCTCTTCTAGTGCTTCCAAGAAGCCAGCTGGCCAGAAAGACAGGGGAATGGAAAGCTGTGTAAAAACTAAGTGGTGGGGGAAGATAAAAATGCTTCTGTTCCCTAGCCGAGTGAATTTTACCACTTTTTAGATAGCCTAGAAGAATGGTGTCAGATTAACAACTACGTAATGAAATTGTCCCCCCTCTTCACTTACATAGAAACTTTTAACTTTTCTTTCACAAGCCAAAGGAAATTACATTTTTTGGAAGATCCTTGGCATTCCAAGACAAAGATCTTGAGTTCTAATATATGAAATACAGAAAGGAAAATAAGCATCAGGGAAACCAGTAGATAGAGTTCAAAAAAAAAATGCAGAAACACAAGCAACTCTATCACTTTACACCTCTTCTCTCCTCTTCTCGGCTTCTTAGAGCCTTCTCTTTTCCTCCTTTTCCTTTAAAAGACAAGTTTCACATAGGATTGATTTGATCAATTATTAGCCCAATGAATAGATGAAAGCTGAGACACTTCAAAAACTGGAATCTTTTGCATCATAAAAAACATTCTGTTGAGCATAACTGTATTTCCAATTGTTACAATGTGTGTGATGTGAGAAATATTTTTTAGCTCAAGGTTTCTACTCTTGCTCTTTGTTGTCACTGGTTTGTTTGTAATGCTGGAACCTGTTACTTTATTCCAAACTATACAATCAGAAAGTAAATAGCTTAGTTGTGTCACCTTAACAGAGACAATCTTTCATAAGTTAAAAGTATAAACTGGCACTGTGAAACATAAACTACCTGAAAAGAATCATTCTACATTTTCCTATTCAGCTCTCTTCCTCGTTTTCGGAAACTGCTTTTTCCAGTCTTCTTTCTCTCTTCAAATCTCCCATGCCACCACCTCTTTTATCATGCTTAGCAGGTAGCCTTCCTTCATTCTTCACTGTGAGTATAGGATTTTCATTTGGGGAGAACCACGACTCATGTCATCAAACCAGAAAGCACTGCCATTTGCATGGGTGTTTTCCCAATTCTCTACTTGCCTCCTGTTACTATGGAAAAACATCCCTAGCTTTAAGATAAATATGGAACCTCTATCCAGACTATGAATCACAACTTTCTTTAGGAACGTCCACATATTTTGTTTTTCTTCTCATTCATTTATTTTCAGCCTTTTCCTCTCAAAACATCCCTCACAATAATATTGAAACATGCTGAGGTTTCTCCCACTATTGGAGAGGGTAGGGGAGCCATTCCTGACTTTCCATTTCTACCCACCTCAGGCTGAATCTGACTCCTGCTAATGTACATTAACCCCTTTCGCCAATACCATCAGCAGTCTCTAAGTAGTTGTTTCAAAGCTGCATATCGTTAGTCGTATTACTTGTTAGAAATTAGATTAACACTCCTACCGAAAACAATCTTCTTCATCTGAGAAGAGGTGGTGAGGTGGGAGATTTGAGGGGAGAAGGGGTTGGAGAAACAGCTTTTGGAAAACAGAAAAGAGAGTGGAACAGGAAAACGTAGAGTGATGTGTGCTGGTAATTCAGGCTTCTCGGAGCACGCCCCTATTTTAATTCTTCTATTTTCACTGCCATTCCCAACCAACACCCATACTCACGTACATTTACCAGTGTCCTTTACAGACTCCTACTTGTGTTCTTTTCCTAAAAATATGCTCATCGGGAGTGTCAACCTTAAATCATGAGATTCAGAAACTATTAAGTATAGAGTTGATTCAAATGCAAAACTTGAGAACAGCCACCTGGAAACATGGACTCCAAATGAATGGAATCAGTGTTCCAAAGTGGAAAAGTTAAGACTACGCTTTATATAGACAGAGATATAAAAAAAAAAAAAAGGTCCAACAGCATTACATTTGCCATATAAGACTAGTGCATATGCCAGAGCTGTTTGGTTACAGACTGCTACATTACAAGGAAGATTACTTTATTACTCTGTGAATAAAGGCAATGATCTAAGGGGATCTTATGGCTGCCACTGTTTGGTCTTAATTATTTACAGGAAAAAGGTAGAAGTTGCAACTGCATGCTCTGTGACTCAGGGCACATAGTCACACTCTTCTCAAGGCTCAGAAAATTTAAAGTTCCAACAGCTTTAAGTTTGAATTATGTAATTTCACAGAGATTTGTACAATTACTTTTTGTTCTGCACTTTCCCTGGGAGCATCACTCACAGGCCTTCAGAATTGCACTTATCAAATTTAGGTTGGTGACTCCTAGATTATTTTCTCTAATCCAAATTTCCCTCCTTGCAACATGAACCACATATGAAGCTAAAATCTAGAAACAGATATTTTAAATGTTGGAAGTCTGAAATTAAATTGCTTTCATTCTCTATACCGTTCCTCCTTCTTTGTATCTTATCTTATTTAAAGAAGTAATCTGGCTGCTATTCCAGCTTTCAAGCTGAAAGTTGATCACTGTCTTTGTTACCTTCATTATCTTTACTCTCAGATTCAATTGAATGCTAAGTATAGTTGACCTGCAACTGCATAGGTTTGAACATAGGATTGAACTGCATAAGTACATTTATATGTGGACTTTTTTCAATAAATACATTGGACTTTTTTTGGAGATTTTGAGAAAATTTGAAAATAACTTGCAGATAAACCATGTACTCTGGTAGTATAAAAAAGTTATGTTATACATGCATAAAATATATGCAGGTGATAGTCTCATGTGCTACCATAAAAATACACAGAAATCTATTATAAAAAGTGAAAAAAATTATCACAAGTTATAATACATTTACAGACCATACCTGGCACCATTCACAATCAAAAGAAATGTAAACAAATATAAAGATGCAGTATTGGATTATAATTGCTTGAAATTAACTGTTATATATACTATACTACTGCAGTAATTTCATGGCCACTCCTTGTGCTATTACAGTGAGTTCAAGTATCAGGAGCATCTGCTTAAAACACTGTGTGATGCTAATCACTTGGAGAAGTGAGCAGTTCATCTGTCTAGTAAATTGCTATCTCAGTAAAACATGATATCACAATTCTGTCATATTTCTGGTCATGTTTAGTGCAAAAACCATAACCATGAATAGCACCGTGGGACCCAAATTGCCACTGGTGATGCTGGAAGTACTTCCAAGAAGCAGAGGAGAGTCATGACATTACAAGACAAAGTAGAATTGTTTGATGTGTACCACAGATGGAAGTCCACAGCTGTAGTTGCCTGCCATTTCAGACAATTCATCTTATAAACAAATGAAATAAACTTATGGTATTGATAAATACAATGCAGTATACTACATGTCTTTTCCTCATGCCCTTTTTGTTTGTTTATTAGATGGAGTCTCCCTCCGTCACCCAGGCTGGAATGCAGTGGCTCAATCTCTGCTTACTGCAACTTCTGCAGATTTTTGAGTGCACAAGGGGTCAATTCCCCTAGCCCCAGCATTTTTCAGGGGTCATCTGTACTAGCAGTACTTCCTACAACGTCTCTCTTGAATTCATCCACATCTCTTTATACCCCTCGCCAGTGTCCTAGTTGGGATCACCTTAAAAACTTTCCTGGAGTTCTGTGAGACACCCTCAGAAGGATACTCTGCCTCCAGCTTGCTCTCAAGTTCACCCTCACAGCAGCCAGAGCTGTTTATCCAAGGTGCTTAACTGAGCGGGCTACTCCATCCTTCAATCTCTTTATTGGACTCTTACACCTTCAGATAAAAGCTGGGTTTCTTTAATACAGCTTACCCCAAGTCTTCTTGATATGCACCCACATCCGGTTGATCACTATTTCGTTACCAAGTCTCCCTAAGCCTCAACTATTTTGAGCTTCTTTTAGTTTCCTGAGAGTGTCATACTTTTTTCCCCCTGGAATTTGAACATATGTTTTCTGCAGTTTTGCCTGGTTAATTTCTAGTTTTCATCAAGCGGTCTCTGGGAAACTTTCCGGGTCTCCCATGTTTGCATTAGATACAACGGTTTGATGTTAGATCTTCTTTTTCTGCGCTTATAATGGTACTTATCGGTCTGAATATCAACTACCTCTTTAGATAGTTTATTCTCTATTAATCAGCAAGTTTCTTAAACATAGTAGTGGGTAGGATGGTGGCACCTAAGAAGACACGCTCAGGTACCAAACCCTGAAACCTGTGAGTATGACCTTATTTGGAAAAATGGTTATTGCGAATGTAATTAATTTGAAGGTCTTAAAATGCAGAGGTCATTCTAGATTATCTGCCCTAAATTATGGGTCCTAAATTCAATCACAAATCTTCTTATAAAAGACATACTGGGGAATTTGATGCACAGATTAAAAGACACAGACAGAAGACGTAGATAAGATATGAAGACAGAGACAAAGATTACAATGATGCAGCCCTAAGTGAGACAGATACCAAGGAGAAGGCAATGTGCAGATGAAGGCAGGAATTAGAGTGATGTGGCCACAAGCCAAAGAACTCAAGAAATGCCAACAACCACCAGAGCTCGAAGAGGCAAGGAAGGATTCTCTAATAGAACTTCCAAAGGTAGTGCATCCCTGCCAACACCTTGATTTCAGATTTCTGGTCTCCTGAACTATGGAAGCATAAACTTTTTTATTTTTAAGCTGCCTAGTTTGTGGTGATTGGCTACAGCAATCCCAGGAAGCTCATACCATCAGGAATTGTCTGTCTTTTTTCCTCTTTTTACTTACAGTGCCTAGCATTATCTGACCACAAATTAGGTACTTGATAAATATTTCTTGAAATAATTAAGGGTCAAAAAGTTGTCTTTTACACATTGAATTTATTTGAGTTGAGCTATATGTATACAAAAAATAAGTATACACAGTCCAAATATGTATAAATATCATATAGGTACTGCCAAATATGAATATAAGAAAGTAAACAGTTGTCATACTCATGAGTTAATGTTCCATTTGCATATTTTTGTCTGTCAACATTATCCTGACTAAATATGCTATTATGTCAAGACTTGACTGATCTTGATACTGAATATTACAAGATTTCATCAAACATATTGACCTCTGACTATGCTATAGAAGATATGGATTATTTTAATAGCTTTATTAAAAAGAAGATAGTCACATCCAGACAAGCCAATGATAACATAAATAACAAAATATAACCATTGAATTTGCTCTTTCTTTAATTATGCAATTTCTGTTGTATAACATTTACTATAAAATGTGTAGGCACAATGTGTGTCTACATTTAAATAACCACCATGGCAATTTAGGAAAAGCTTATTTTTAAAACTTGACTAATCTTTAAAAAAAGCATGTAGTTGACTGAGTTCATTAATACACAATACAAGTGACCATGAAGCAGCACACTTCATTAAAAGAAGTAATTTTGGGAATACAGACTGATATATTTCAAGGGGCTTATTTTAATTTGAATGCTTCAGACCTTAAGACTTCTATTAGTTTGATTCTCCAGCACAAGTCCTCCTTTGAACAACCCCCCCCCCCCCTTTTTAAGGAAATCTACCTTGAGTTAGGTTCATTTTAATTAGCAGTCACGTAGCAGAAATGTAGAAGCAAGGAGAGAAAGGGAGAAAATTCAAGGGTAAAACATATGAAAGAGATTAGGAAAATTTATAGGAGCTAGAATAGATATGACAACCTTTATTTGGTAGAGGCATATTAAATGCAGTGTCTTGGGGAAAAATGTCTTACTGTTCCGATAATTAAATAACATTGTGTTTGATGAAATGATTCTACAACTTTTCTCATAATGCTAAATTACATCAAGCACATTAATTACATCTCCTCTTGTTTGTACTAGCACTACGGTCAACTTTGAATTTTTTAACTTTTCATTCTGACATTTCTATCTACTTTTTACCTAGCTTTGACCTTCTTTCATTTCACTTGCTTTTGTGTTAATTTCAATAGTGTATGAAAATGGTTTTCAATAAAAGAGGTTTATTGGCTATATTCAAATAGAAAAACATGTATAGTAGTATTAGAGGGAGTTGTTTAAATTGAGTCTTTTTCCTTAAAGTTACCAGCTCAAAGGCATTCATTAATAAAAATATCATTTATAGATATAATTAAACAAAAATTATACATACCATTGCACATTGTTCTGTGTCATAATAATTGTATTCTAAAACATAACTTTTTAAGTGGTGTTACCTAACAAAAATATGTCCATAGGTGTCATTTTAATTTTAATATTATCTTTTTTTTTTTTTTTTTTTTTTTGAGATGGAGTCTCGCTCTGTTGCCCAGACTGGAGTGCAGTGGCCAGATCCCAACTCACTGCAAGCTCTGCCTCCTGGGTTTACACCATCCTCCTGCCTCAGCCTCCCAAGTAGCTGGGACTACAGGCGCCTGCCACCTCACCCAGCTAGTTTTTTGTATTTTTTTTAGTAGAGACGGGGTTTCACCGTGTTAGCCAGGATGGTCTCGATCTCCTGACCTTGTGATCCGCCCGTCTCGGCCTCCCAAAGTGCTGGGATTACAGGCTTCAGCCACCGCGCCCGGCTAATATTATAAGAAAATATGTGGATACACTTTTAAGTAACTACCGTGTTTTAGACACAAACGTATTTTTTAAAAATATTTTATATGATTGTATGTTGTTCCTATAAGTATATCCAGTTACATATTCCTGCTTATTTGAGACACAATCTGTCCTTCTCTTATGGTAATATATTTGATCTGAATAATTGACAAATTTAGTATATTTTATGTAGTTATATACAACTGCCAATTCCTTATGATATTTTTCATGGAAATTGGTTTTCATTTTCATTTTACTGATGAAATGTAAAGATTCTGATGAAATTTTTTAGAAGAATATATTTTTAAAATATTTTCATTCAGGTAAAAAAAAATCAAATATTTGCTACCAATATTTGCTGTTATTATTATACATATAAAATAGTAATCTAATCTATACATGTTTTTCAGTCTTTTACTTTTTTTGTATCTCAAACTTTAAATTGGGCAAGATATTCCTATTTACACTTATTTATCTCATGGATCAATTTATTTAATATGTTCTTGTTTTCATATCTACTTTTTTATCGTCTTATTTATGGCAAGTTTTGGATAGTATTTTTCTTCCAGCACTAGTGACATTGAATGAATAGGTAGGCAGGTAGATAGATAGATAGATAACATTTCCATATCTACTTATATAGTTTGTTCCATTGTAAAGATCAATAGGCATGTGAATGCATTGCAAAAAGTATAGAATAAAAAATAAGAATATAAAATAAAATAAAATTATCATTTCTCATTTTATCAAACATCATATTATTCCCTGGTTTATTGGTTTTATTTGAGTAAGTACAAAGTATTGAGCCATGACTAACAAAAATATCATTTAAGATTCATTAACAAGATAGATTTTTATTCTTAATTATGAACCCAAGCAAAAGAGTCATAAAATTAAAGGATAAAAGGTAAGTAGGTCTAGACTAGCTAGTAGTAAGCATTGCACCCTGACAACTGTGTATTTCTAGGCAAACATAAATATGCAATAAGCTTCTAAGTCCTTCTATCATCAGAACAAAATGTTTAAATTACCCTCATTTGATTATACCTCCTGGAAGTTAGAGATTTGTGAAAAATTTTTCCATTTTTAAGCAGTCTTAAATGCTCATTTTAATCAATATAAAATATCATGGAATGGTCAAAGCCTGATTTTGATGATTCTACCCTAAGGCCTATTTCATATATGGCTTGATTAGTGCTGTACTAAGCAATATTAAAAGTATGTAAATGGACAAAATTGTGCATGAAATCTAGGGTATAAAATTAACAGCAGCTTTCTTTTTTATGAATGTGAAGTAAAGTATAAATTGCTTATCATAATGGACAAGGGATGCTCAATGAATTGCAATTTACTGGTGTTTAATTTTTTTTAAATTTATATTTTATTTATTATAAATATTATTGCTGACAACAAATGGTATCTGTGAATGCATTCTTGGTTTTTAATTATTTTATTCCAATTTTAATCTGTTAAGCACACATTATGTTTAGCCAGAATTTTTTGAAGATGCTAGTATTAAAAACAAAAGAGAATGAGATGAAAAATGATCTTATTCTCTCATAAACAACAAAAATACCTGGCTAAAATCTTAATTATTATGACATTTCAGTCATTTTCTTTTCTAGTAATAGATTCTGCATTTTTTTGACTTTTTATGGTCCAGGCTCATAGTCACATTTTGAATGTTACGTAAAATTTGTTTATGAACTATGGTAAGAAGAAATGTTATTTCCACTCTTCAACTCTTCTGGTTGCTTAGAGTATTGTCTAAATTATAATATAATGTTCGATTTCTCTATTGCTAAATTAGCCTTGGTATATGAGTTCATATTAGCATAGACTTTGACCTATGGAGTAAACGTTTGGTCCAGCCTGTTAAAAGAAATATATTCAAATAGGGGAATTATTTTAGAACATGCTTATGTATATATTCTATATTTCCTATCAAATAGCTATATTTCTCTAATCCATGAGTATCTTCATCTTTTTTAAACACACTGCTCTAGCAAAATCATTTCAACCACTGTTTGAAAATACGGAGCAAAATATGCAATGTGATCTCCTTTTTATAAAAGTTTGCATAGATGTTTTCATGTTTTTGCCACAAAATGAGAAACTTCTTTCTTTGAAAAATTGAAAAAAAAAAGATTTCACTTATTTATTAAACAAAACTTTTAAAGCCAAGTGATCATATTTCCTGGCTTTGGGATAACATTTGGAAACCTGTTTGCAAGCAGATGCTATAGTGTAAAACATTAATGCTTATATTTCAGGAAATTATATGATTCTAAGTATAAGTATTTTCAATTAAATACAGTGTGTTTGCTCTCACGGAATTGATTGCCACTTCAAAATGGATAAAATAATCTTGCCTAAGTTTCTGATAACTCAGATGAGGAAACTAAGTGAATATATTGGCCAAAACCACACAATGAGTTAACATTCATGCCTCAGTTTAGTTCGAGTATTAATGTTTGTGAGACTCATGAGGTTTTCCCTATTACAACATTGCTTTGCGATGGTCTCACTAGCACATCTCTTTTTGGAATTAACATACTGGAACTTGAGATTGATTGGCCTGATAAATTTAGGATACTGATCCTGGTAAACTCTGCAAACGCCTTTCTTTGTAGGAAAATAAACATAATGGCGTGATGTAGGGTTTTCTTTGCATTCCATTTACTGAGAGGATACAATATGTAGTGGTTAATAGATTTTACATGTAACACACATTTACAATATGTGATGGCTAATAGATTTTAGGAAGAGCGAGGAAATACTAGTGCTTAAGAAGTGTGGATGTACCCTCTAAAGAGGTGTCACTAGAAAATCACGAAAAATGCTCTTTTCTATCAATGGCACAGGCAAGAGGGGTAAAGGACAAGAGGCGTAAGTCAGACATGTTTAGATAAAACACTCAGGACTAGTGGCTATAGAGAAAACTGATGAACCAGGGGGAGGAATACTTTGTTGTTGTCTTGTTTCAGTTTTTCCCTAGACTGTGGAGATGGAGTTATTGTAATTGAAGAACGCTGTAGTGATAACATTTAGCCACAAGTCACAATATATTATAGTAGTTAGCAAAAAGACTGATAGTCACCAGAACTAAAGACAACACCTAGTTTTGCCATTTATGGATAGACAAAGAACATTCTCTGTGTTCTTCTTGCCGTCTCGCTCTGATTGAATTTTGAAAGAAAGATCGACAAACATATCACTTAGAAATGAGGAATAAATTTAAAAGGATTTATGAGGTCATAAGCACGTTTTGTTTAATTTTCTATGGCTTTCTATTTTTATTTCTGCAAGAAAAGAATATTAGTATTCTACTTTGAAAAATATACAAAGTACTACAGAAAAATGGAAAATTTCTTTCTAAGGTCAAGTAGGATTTTCGGCTTTGTGTGTATGTGTATGTATATGTGTCTCTCCGTGTATCTGTGTGTGTCTGTATGTCTATGCAAATGTATGTGTGTGAGTTTTGTTTCACTGTTTATTGTCTAACATTATTAGGTGCTAGATTATTTTACATTTTTATTTATAACTATAGTTTATAGCTACAGCAATAGTTTATTTATAGCTATAGTTTTATAACATAAATTAAATGTTACTTGAGCTCTAAAATATATTACTTAGGCAGAATGGCTATTATTATATATAATGTAACATTTAATATTTATAGTGGTTGAGATCTTTATATTGCTTTTTTATTATTTATGGATATAGCATTAATTTTTAAAGCAATTGACAGTCTCTAATTATTCACATCTAGAGAAAAGTGAAAATAGTTATGTATAATTCATTAATAAATAAGAGCTTAAATTAGTTTTCTATATTGTTACTAGCATATGTCTACAAGTCACTTACTAATGGCTAAGTACATTTTATGACATATCTTATGTTAAAGACAACCTGTCAGATTTCTTTTACTGTTAGTGTTCTCATTTTAAAATAATAATAGTTAATAATGGTAATAATTAATGGTTTACTGTAAACAAAAATAAAAAAAATTTAAATGTTATTGTAAGATAGGGTGCAATCATTTGATAGTTGAACGAGGTAGAAAAATATTGTCTATAACGTCTATACAATCATTAGATTCTATGTAGTATTTGGAGCTAAAGGGAAAATGATACTATCATTTAGCCATATAGCATCATAAAATAGTGCTAGTAATAGTAACAGTAATAAAATTTACTTCCTCAATGCTTTCTCCTAGAATTCTTTAGTGGTGTGGACATTGAAACAGCTAATTTGATATCAATCCCTCAAGAAAATGTGGTTGTGCTAGATGAAACTATTTTTTAATTACACAAAAATAATTGACACACCTGATTCTGTATCCCATCTTTTTGGCAACTACTTCACACTGCTTCTAACTCTGCACTGCTGTCAGTCACATCCCTTCTTCATCAATGTGGAGATAAGCTGATGAACTTTGGGGGCAACAATGACCGTTAAACAGTTGCTCAAGGCCAAGCCAGCATCTTTTTATTTCAATAATTATTTATTAAGAAATACTTTAGACAATAAAAAGATATGGAAGAATAGAATGATAATATTTCTGCTCTCATCTTTGCAAATACAACAGAGAAAATATAACTGAAGACACCCCAGTCCTTGTCATGTACCACACACTATTTGAATGCTCCTCCTTTCTAGTTCTCCAACATCATCCTAAATATGACATGATTGTATTATTAATTCCCTGAAATGTTTTCGGATTTTTAGTATTTTGTTTTGTATCCCACAGAAGAGTTTTCAGTGTTTCATGTTAACACATTCAACTTTTTCAGTCTTCTGTCGTGATTGTCACCGACTACCTTGGAGAGGGGAAGTGGGCGTTTTCACATGAGAGTTGGGTGGTAGTGATGAAGGAAGATTGTTTAAATACAAGGAAATAGATCAAATAAGTCAGTGTTGAAGGAAAAGGAAGCACAGTTTCTCTTCATTATAGAAGAGAGTTAATATGTCAAGGGAAAAACCTAGAATGAACCCTAAGGTATTAGAATGGAATTGGAGAGATCAATGTGAATTTATGTTTTGTAATACAAATATAGACACAAAATGAATATACATGTACATGTGTGCATGTAAATACTTAATAATTACAAAGGGGAAAAGAGTAATTTGATAAGGAGGAATATTGGCAGGCACCACAATGAGTAAATGACTAAAATGATCACTAGAAATAGGGCAAATGGAAATTGTGAGTCAGCTGACAGGATGCAATGAAAATATTATAGTTTCTGTGGTATTCCCTCCAAAGATATACAACCTGAATCAAATAGTGAAACAGCAGACATGCTCAAATTTATGCATAAAATAACTGGCCTATAATCTTCAGAAGGGTTGGCATCAGGAAAATCAGGAAAAATCTAGGACTTAATTCATACTGAAAGAAGCTAAAGAAATATTACAACTAAATGCAAGGCATGAGAGTGAAGTAGATCACATTTCTATAAAGGATATTTTAGGGGGCTAATGGTGAAACATGATGGGATCCGAGGCTTGGGTGACAGTAAAGAATCAGTGTTACTATCCTGACCTGGATTGCCGTATTGTGGTTATGAAGGACAAGGTCACTATTCCAAGTGATGGGACATCTTGTCATCAACTTCATACTAAATGGTTCAGGAAAAAAATTAAGTTTAAGATTCTTTTAAAATAATGTAAGATGGAAAATGCCCATGAGGAGATCCCTAATTATGTAGTACATTTCCAGTCTAGAAATATTTACCCAACTCTCCTACAAAATCATCCCTGAGACATTACTCTCAAAACTCCAGCAAACAGTCTTTTATCTTTGATAGGTTAGCATGTTATGTTACAGATAAATGCTGTGTTTATTTGGTGTAACTTTCTTAATTAGCACTTGTCCATGTAATTTCTCCCTTCGCTCTTTTGTTTGTTTCTTTATTTGCTTTATTGTGGGTTTGAAAGTTTAAAATTCATTGTTTCCGTCTTATTTATTTATTTATGTGTTAATTAATTAATTAATTAATTAATTAATTTTGAGACAGAGTTTCACTCTTTCTGCCCAGGCTGACGTGCAATGGCACCATCTCAGCTCACTGCAGCCTCTGTCTCCCAGGTTCAAGTGATTCTCCTGACTCAGCCTCCCAAGTAGCTGGGGTTACAGGAGCACAACATCATGCCCGTCTAATTTTGAATTTTTAGTAGATATGGGGTTTCATCACGTTGGCCAAGCTGGTCTTGAACTCCGAACCTCAGGTGATCCACCCACTTTGGCCTCTCAAAGTGCGGAGATTACAGGCATGTGCCACAGTGCCCAGCCCCTGTCTTTGCTTTAAGTACTTTTATGGTAGCTACAAAGACAATAAATATTTTATTGTTTTCCCTTTTTCTGTCTCTTCTGCCTTCCCTCTCTCTCCATCCAGTGCCAAGAGCCTCATAGGTATTTAACACTCAGTTAAATATATTTACTGTACTTCTTTGCAGCAAAATCACACAATACATGCACTTATGAATTTCATTTCAAAACTTGAGTTTGTAACATTGGTCCTGAGTGCTTTTTCATGTCTATGTTGAGACTGGATATATATATGAGTTGGGCTAAGCAACAAAGTGCTGGTCCAGGTTTGAAGGTTGCCAATGTAAAGGACAAATGTAAAAATGCTTAGAGAAGGGACATATATCTTTGATTCCCAGATCTTTATAGGGAGCTACAGAGTTTGGTGTTCAACAGTAGGGAATATGCTAGGTCAGACAAGTAAAGGAAGCACAAGGATAGTTGCCTTTTAAGCTGCCGTGCAGGGCTGGAGCTGCATAAGCACTCCAGGTTGTGCTCTCTGCCATCTAAAACCTGCCTGTGTCTCAGGCATCAGTTTCCTGGTTTTATACTGAGTATTCTGATGTAGAGCATTCCAAGACATGATGTACCATGGAAATGATGAAGTTTAAACATAAATAAAAGTCCAGAGATTTTTTTTTTTATGTAATAGTTCACATAACATAGGTTATAGAAAGGCTTGCAGGTATAGGGATGTGGAGAGGCACAGGTAAAAAAGGCACAAGGCTGACATTCATGACATTATTATCACAGGAAATAAGTAAGGAGAGGAGCATCTTTCAATTCTGCATGCTATTAGTGCTGTTAAAATCTGCTTTCTCAGAATTCATACTTCAATAAATTTCTTAATTGGTTCATAAATTTGCATATGATGGTACAATCTCTGATTTTTTAAAAAAAAAACAAAAAATCTGCTTTACTTGTTGATCAGGAATTTATCTGGAAGGCAAAATTTTGTAGGACATTTTTTGGGATATCTGTTGATTTAAGGAAAAATAAAGTCTTTGGTGACCTAAGTTATAAAGTTACACTTCATAAATTTATGTATCTTTTTTACTATCTCTTGCTTAGTGTCTACATGTGTGTTGGGTTTGATCTTGGTAACTCTACTTATGGACTTATGGTCCCCATTCCCAACACACACACACACCCCTGTACATACACACACTTGCACACATACATTCACACATGCATAGGTATGATTTAAGTCTACAGATTACTATAAACAGAAGGGACAGCAATCAAGGGGATAACAGGATTGCAGCAAAAAAGGATGTAATAAAAATGAACATGAAAATTTTGAGTTACCAATGTTAAAACTAAGTGGATGAAAATTCACAAGCAGAAAGGTGAAATCCAAGATTCATTTTCTTAATCTTTCTGGACCAAATGAAACTGCTTGTATCGTGTCCTATAGGCTCTTTATCATGTCTTTCATTTTAGCAATAATTTATTCATGAGTCTAAGAGACTTTTTTTGCATCATTTAAATGTATCATATCTTGACAGTTTTTTCCTCTCTTCAGGCTCATCCTACTCCATTGTAATTTATTTAAGTATTTTAGTGTTTTAGAGGATTGTGGATTAATGATGCATTTAAACTGCTTTAGAATGACCTTAGGCTAGGTAAATTACAGAAGTAGTGCCAGCCAGGGGTATTTATTTTCATGGCAGTAAGCTTTTATTCTCTTGTTTAACCACATGGCAGGCAAAGTCACTGGCTCGCTGGCTTAAAATATATTCTGAAAGAGTTACAAACAAATTTTATTAACAGGGAAATAACTGTTATAATCTTGGCCCTTCCATAGCCAGTATTTAATTCTATTTTTCATGAAGATTGAGTGACTTTATCTTGACTGCTAACAGTACAGGTTTGAAAAGCAGTGTGTCTTAGAATAGTGCTGGCCTTAGGCCTGGGCCCATAGTGGAGGTCTCAGCACCTCACAATCATACATGCAGAAATAAACATATTAGAGAAACTGCGGGCACTTGTGTTACTCGAAATCCCACATTTGGAGCTGGCATGCTGTGACCCTTAGCACTAAACATCAGCTCTGTGCCTCCCTCCACACAGGCCTCAGGAAAAGCTTCCTCACCCGTGATGGCCCCCATCATTCTTACAAAAGGCCGTGATCTGAATGGGCACATTTTGTGGTTTGTGCTGCTAACTTTTGCAATAGATACTGCTTAGTAGTGTGGGTAGCCTTTGGAGTAGAAGAGTACTTCAGGGAGAGAAAAGACAAATCAATTACCTCATCATATTATTTTCTCTCATACTGCCCAAAACCTTTTAGAAGATTCTCTCCCTGCTGGATCTGGATCTTTGAAAGCAGTTTCTTTCCTGGCTGACTTTCCTACCGTGTTATCTTTCCACTTCCAAATATTTATTTCAATAGGCTGAACATATAATAAAGGTTAAAAATAATGTAACATATGATTATCAGGATGAAGAATTGAAAGGAGATAGTAATTAATGGTGGATAAAGTGAAAAAGGAGAACATAAATGAAATTACGAAAGTAAACATTTAGTGCAATTTGATCATGTCAGTTGCAAATATTATATTGAACAATTAACATTTAATCTATGTGTTAGTGACATACCAGTAATAGAAAACAATATGTTAGAGTTAATAAACGCTTTCATTGCTTAACAAAAACAAATATAGTTTAAGTTTAAGTGAATATTTTGGTTTAAGTGAATTACTTGAAACACATAAACAACAAAAATAACCTTCTCAATTTTATGTATTAGTTTAAAACATACTACCCATTTTATTTTTCTTCATAAAATCCCAACATTGAATAATTTGATAGAAGAAGAATTTAAGAAATACTTTATGAAACTAGATATTTCTTTCAGAGGAACTAGAAGTCATGATATATGCAATAGTAATTTTGTAAAAGTAGTAGTATTTGAAGAAAAACTAATTATTTAAATCAAAATAGTTAAAATAATATGTAAAATGGTTGATTCCAGAAAAAAAACTTCTATGCAAATTTTATTACTCATACCAGGTGATATATCACAACAGTTTTTTAATTGAAAAAATAAAGCTAACTATAGTAATGTCCTCCCAAAACTGAGATTTGGCATTACAGTCAATATAAATAAAATTATTTTAAAATCTGGATTATTATAAGATATAAGTGATTTTTCTAAAATAAGGCATAAAAATAATTTCTTAAAAGTATGTATATTTCATGAATTATGTTTCTTTTTTATTATTTATGCAAACATCACTGGCCTATCAACAGAATACCTAGATACATGCAATAGTAATTGAATTTTATTGTCTTTGGAAAGACAAATAATCTTTTCACATACCTTCCAGTTTTGTCATTATGAAGTTCCACATGTAAAGAGAAGAGAAGAGAATATATCTTACTTACATTTGTTAGTTATATGTATACATTTTAAATGTTTACAGTTATAGTGTGTTGATCTTTATTTACACTTTTGACTGAAGCCCCACAAATATTAAGGGCTGACCTGTCCTT
Source organism: Piliocolobus tephrosceles (assembly GCF_002776525.5). Lineage (NCBI taxonomy): Eukaryota > Metazoa > Chordata > Mammalia > Primates > Cercopithecidae > Piliocolobus > Piliocolobus tephrosceles. The sequence goes on along the minus strand of NC_045436.1, from coordinate 17,878,399 downwards.
AAAAATTTTAGTTGTTACATTTCTTATCCTTGCTTACTTTTTATTTTCTGAAATGCAATCCCCAAAGATGCAGTTATACACTTTTAATATTTCTCTGACCCTCAAAGTAGACACAAAAAATAAAGTTTTGGAAATAATTCTTTCCATACTTGGTGTTTTTTGCCTGTTCTTGTGTCACTATAAAGAAATACCTGAGGCTGGGTAATTTATAAAGAAAAGAGGTTTAATTGGCTCATGGTTCTGCAGGCTGTACAGGGAGCATGGTGCTGTCATCTACTTCTGGTGAGGCCTCAGGATGCTTACAGTCATGGTGGAAGAGAATAGAGAATCAGCATGTCATATGGTGAGAAAGGAGGCAAAAGAGAGAGAAGGAGGAGGTCCTAGACTCTCAAACAACCAGATCCCCAGTGACTGAGTGAGAACTCACTTAGCACCAAGGCAATGGTGCTAAGCCATTTATGAGGAATCCACCCCCATGATTCGATCACCTCCCACCAGGTCCCACTTCCAACATTGGAAATCACATTTCAACATGAGACTTGGAGGACACCAACATCCAAACCATATCACTTGGTGATACCACTTATTTTCACTTTCAATTTATTTTCTACTTAAATTCATGCCACAAGCATCTTAAAAGACCTTAGTTATTGCCTGTTCAATCAGCCATTCAATATATCTACAATTATATCTCCAATTTTACAAAACTGCCATCATTGATTGGTAATAACATCCTAGTTAGATCATGCCCTTTTTAGACCATTTTTCTTTATTCTATGAAATTAGTTGTATTAAAACAGACTAGGGCTGGTGAGCTGACTGCTAGAATGATGGAATAATAATGAAATCTTCTATTAGTTTAGTTTTAATGTTCTTTATGCCTAAATTTCTTGGTAGCTCATATAGAGGCATCATAGCAGGACACGCTTTATGATACTAAAATAAATATTCTGTTTAAAAGATAATTTACGTCCCAATGTAAAATACACCACAAGCGTAATGGCCTTGTAAAATATAACTGGATTAGAACAAGAAATTTTTTAAAAATGACTATGAAGACAATTCACATAAAAATAATGCACAAACTAGAGGATCTACGGAGCAAGGAGGGACATACCTTCTTGCAATATTCTGTTATTGGTAGGGTGACAATGCCAAGATTGTTCATCCATAAAAGATTACTGACATTCTTGCTGGTAACTTTAACAATGGAACAATATAGTAACTGGAGACAAATGCCAAAAAGAAAACAATTTATTCTTGTTTATTTGGATTCTACCTATTTTTCTAGTTCTTTTATATTTCACCAAACTCCTAGAATTTTGTGTTTTGAACCTCACATGGGCAAGCATTGCATTTACTTTGGTATTAAGCCAGCCAGTGAGGCTAGGCTCTCCCCATGTTGTGTGTGAATGCATATGTATGTGTAATATATTTGGTGCTGGTAGATTTTGGATGAAGACATTGGATGAATTTACAGCCAAAAAAAAAAAAAAAAAGAAAGAAATTCCAAGCAAACAAAAATCTACATAGTTTTAGACATTCATAGAACATGCTATAAATAAAGAGGTCTGGTGGTTAACAGAATTTTTCTTTATTATTTGACCATCAACAGCGTAATTAGTGCTGATTTTCTATTAATGATTAAAGTAAGAGTAGTCAATATTGATGTAAAAATTGTATATCTGTAAGAACTGGAGAACAAAACACCTTTTTATAAATTTCTGCTAGAATTTAGTATTGAAAATTACTAACTTCAAAATATCTGTAACAAGAAACAAGTTTTGCATTTGTATAAATGCTCTTCGACTAGCATGCATATTATGATCGTATTGGGAAATGAGACAGTGCGATGGTAGGTGTTAAAAAGATAAGGTAATTTTTTGTTCATTAACATTTCTTAATGTTACCTATTACATTCTGAAGGTAGAATAGCAATCTTTAGTCTTCTAGTTTATTTGCTGATTTCAGTGCCAGGGGCCAGTCCTTGATTTGGAGGATGAAAACCAGGGTCCTTATTGTTTTTTAAAAAAAGTTTGCTTTACCTTCATCTTCATCCTATGGTTAACTTTGCTACCATTTTGCCATTTATATCCAAGGTGTAATTTTTTTCTAGATAAGTGAGATGCCCATCATTGTCACTTTCATGTTCACTGATAGAGGCACCATCATTATTTTCTTGGGAAACCCTGGTAGTTTTGATATCTGCCAAATTTCTGTGTAGATCATAAAACTCTTGGTCACATTCAATTTCATCTTCCCTTTTAAACTGTGCATTTTTGTTTTAAGTTTGGTTTTCAGATGTATGGTTTGGAAGAGCTTCAGATGAATTAGGCTAATATTATCAGACAGTTCGGTGATATGACAGATTCTGAAGGTGGAACAGCAGATATGACCAGAGCACTTTTTATTGTTGGTGCTGTATATGGGGAGCTGTGACAACGTGAAACTGGAGAAAGCACTTGATTTCTGTTTAGGAAAAATGATTCCCCAAGAACAAGTATAACATTGAGAATTGCACTCAGGGTAATAGGAAGCATATAAATTAATGGCACCAGGAAGGTTGTTTTGTAAAGATAACAAGCAATTTAGTCAGAGACAGTTTCTGTAACAGGGATTTTCTTTGGAGTTGCTTGTTTCCGCTGATTGAGATCTCTGTGGTCTATTGCTTTCTTGCTCCATTTCAGACAATCAGCATGAAATAGTGTAGCCAGCATATCTGCAGGTTTGCTAGTCTCCAACCTGTAGACATTAATCTTCTGTTCTCCATTTTATGAATAATACTTAATGACCTTCAATATCCAAATGTTGAAATAAGCGACACACTTATTCAATAACTAACTGATTCGTGTACTAATGAATTCATTTGCCAAGCAATAGTTACTAAATGAAATGGTGGCATTTTAATAATCTTTCAATTATGTACAAAGTTGATACTTCTTAACAGTTTTGATTTTTGCATCCAAAATTATGCTGTTTGATTGGGTAATTGCCTCTGGAGGACAAAATTCTTACTGGTCTGTCTGTTCTGAGCGAAAATCTGGTAGAGACAAACTAATAACTTCTAGATCAAAATTGACTGTAGGAATATGAATTCCGGGCATAAAGAAAAAGTTGAAATGATGTGGAGAATATTTATCTGCTGATTTATATTAGGTAACATTGTCATTTCAGTGTTCATATCAATGTAAAATTCCAGATATATGCTTCCTTTTCCATATTGCTGTGGTAATATAAGAAGTAGCTGTTCTGACTAGGATTTCGTAATCTAACTCCCTTGGGCATAAAAAAAAAGTTGAAATGATGTGGAGAATATTTCTCTGTTGATTTATGTTAGGTAACATTGTCATGTCAGTGTTCATATCAATGTAAAATTCCAGATATATGCTTCCTTTTCCATATTGCTGTGGTAATATAAGAAGTAGCTGCTCTGACTAGGATTTCGTAATCTAACTCCCTTGGATGTAAATGTGGTCCTAAGTCTTGTTCTTACTAATGGAACATGAGCATAAGTCATATATCTCATTCTCAGCTAACATTTTAGAAGGTAGATGTGCTCTCTAGAACCTATTTTTCCCTTCAGCCAGTGGGATACAAAGAACCAGAAGACCCTAAGGGTTGGTAAAGACACGAGATGGAAGGAGACCAAGTCTCCAAATTATTGCAGGAAGGAATTCCACCTGTCAAACAAGACACCTGCTTTGAAATGTTATGTTAATGAGGAAAAAAAAACCACTTGTATTCATTAAACCACTAGCATTTGAGGTTTCTTTGTGACAACAGTTCCTAATAATTAATACAGGCACTGTTCCATTATATGATTCATGTCCAATAAATTGTGAACATACTCATCATCACAGCTACTCAATGGGAGATAACATTTTCATATCTACTATTTCTACAAGAGTTTACACTCTCATTCACTGTAAATAAGATTTCAGTATACTTTGAGTTTCCTTTCCTTCACTTTTCAAATCAGGGATTGATATTTGTTATGCCTTTCCCATTTATTTTATGACAAATATGAGGTTCTAAAAATTTAAAAACTTTTATTCATTTTTGAGTAATTTTCTGATATTTCCCGTCATGTCAGTATAGCATGACTGTTGATATTATAGTTGATCCACTTTATTTGCAAATCCCAAATTAGCAAATTCACTTACTCACTATAATTTCTTTAAAATCCTAAAATCAGTATCTGGAGGGCTTTCCTAGTGACTTGCAGACAGTGCAAAGTAGAGGAAAATTTGAGTCGCCTGATGCACAAGTTCCCCATGTGAGGCAGAACAAGGGGACTACTTATTTTCTCCTTACAAATACAGTCGTGGCCATACCATGGCCTTACATACAACCACGGCCAGAGGAGGGAGACAGTAGGGGACAGTGCAGTGTAGGGCAAGAAGCTCCTGCTCTGGGGCTAGTTGGCTGCGTTTTGAATTTCAATTCCAGCACCTGTTGGTGCAGTGGCCTCAGTTAAGTCATTTAACATTTCATTTATTTACTCTTGTGTAAATTTATTGACTCTGGTGACAGAAAGAAAATAAAGTCTACCAATATGAGTTGTATTTAGGATTTAAGATTGTAATCTGTTCTCTATGTATATTCTTATCTTTATATCTATTCATCTCTCTTTATATATGGACATATATAGATTTTTATATATTTATAGGTATATATGGATACGTATATCCACATGTCTCTCTAGATATGTCTATCGATATATAGAAAGATATGTAATGGTATATGTCCCTGTAGATGTATCTATCTATAGATATATAAATATATTTACATATAATATATAATTATATGTATTTATATTACATTATATACACATGATTACATGTAATTGTATAGGCATATAATTATATGTAGTTATACATACACATATAATTATATAGATATCTATATTTCTCTCTTTTTATCTCTCTGTGTATATAGATATATATTTCCCCTATGAGTAATGGTCAGCACTGCTGGTTCAGCATTTACAGAAACTTTGTCGAACATACCTTCTTCAGGTAATGAGAACTGACTGTACAAGTGCATCTTGGAGATATTGCAGATTTGGTTCCAGACGACTACGATAAAGTGAATATCACAATAAAGTGCCTCACACATATGTTTGAGTTTCCCAGTGCATTTGAAAGTTGTGTTTACACTATACTATAGTCTATTAGGTATACAATAGCATTATACCTGAAAACACAATATACACACCTTAGTCAAAAATGCTTTATGAGCCTCCAGGGAGTTTTAATCATTTTGCTGGTAGAGAGACTTGCCTGGATGTTGATGGATGCTATCAGGGTAGTAGTTGCTGACGGTTGGGCTGGCTGTGTCAGTTTCTTAAAATAAGGCAACAATGAAGTTTGCTGCGTTGTCTTTGATGGACTTGTCCTTTCACACAAGATTTTTCTTGTAGCGTGTGGTTCTGTTTGATAGCCTTTTATCCACAGTAAAACTTCTTTCAAAAGGAGTCAATGTTCTCAAACCCCGACACTGCTTTTTCAATTAAGTGTACGTAATAGTCTAAATCCTGCTTTTTCAATTAAGTTTATGTAATAGTCTAAATCCTTGGCTGATATTTCAACAATATTCACACCCTTACCAGGAGTAGATTCTGTCTCAAAAGAAACACTCTCTTTGCTCAACCCCTCATCCATTCATGTTTTATCATGAGATTGCACCAATTCAGTCACATCTTCAAGCTCCACTTCTAATTCTAGTTCTCTTACTATTTCCATGACAAATGTAGTCACCTCCTCCCCTGAAGTCTTGAACTCCTCAAAGTAATCCATGAGCAGTGGAATCAATTTCTTCCAAACTCCTATTAATATGACATCACCTCCTCCCATGAATCACAAACATTCTTGATGACATCTAGAATGGTGAATCCTTTCTGGAAGCTCTTCAATTTACTTGACTCAGATCCATCAGAGGAATCACTGTCTATGGCAGTTACAACCTTTTGAAAGGTGTTTCTTAAATAATAAAACTTGAAAATCAAAATTGCTTCTTGATCCAGGGACTGCAGAGTAGATGTTGCATTGGCAGCCATGAAAACAACATGAATCTCCCTGTACATCTCAATCAGAGCTCTTGGGTGACCAGGTGCATTGTCAGTGAGCCACAATGTTTTGAAAGGAATTTCATTTTCTGGGAATTTTATTTTCTCATCAGTAGGCTTAAATATTCAGTAAATTATGCTATAGAGAGATGTTCTGTCATCCAGTCTTTGTTGATTCATTTATAGGGCACAGTCAGAATAGATTTAGTGTAATTCTTAAGGAATTCCTAGGAATTTCAGAATGGTAAGGTTTAGCATTGGCTTCAACCTAGTTACCAGCTGCATTCACCTGTAACAAGAGAGTCAGCTTATGCTTTGAAACATTAAAACCAGGCCTTGACTTTTCCTCTCTATTTTCTCAAACCCCAACACTGCTTTATCAACTAAGTTTATGCTATTCTTCCTTTTGCTTCAACACTTAGAAGCCATTGTAGGGTTCTAAATCGGCCTCTCTATTTATGGAAGTCCAAGATGATACTTTTTCCCTATATAAGGCTATTTTGTCTATCTTGAAAATCTGTTGTTTGGTGAAGGCACCTTCATCCATGATCTTAGCTAGATCTTCTGGATAACTTGCTGCAGTTTCTACATCGGCGCCTACTGCTTCACCTTGCATTTTTGTTTTATATGGATGGTTTCTTTCTTTAAACCTCATGAACCAACCTCTCCTGGCTTCCAACTTTTCTTTCACAATTTCCTCACATCTCTTGTCCTTCATAGCATTGTAGAGAGCTAAGGCCTTGCTCTGAATTAGGCTTTCACTTAAGGAAATGTGTTTGATCTTCTATCCAAAGCACTAAAACGTTTTCCATATCGGCAATAAGACTGCTTTGCTTTTTTACCATTTGTGTTTTTACTGGTGTAGCACTTTTTAATTTTTTTCAAGAACTTTTCCCTTTTTATAAATTTAAATAAATGTAAGAGGTACAAGTGCAGTTTTTTTTTTTTTTTTACATGGACATATTGCCTAGTGGTGAGTCTGGACTTTTACTGTGACCATTGCCTGAATAGTGTACATTGTGAAGAACTTTTCCTTTGCATTCACAACTTGGCCAACTGGCACAAAAGGCCCAGCTTGGGGCCTATCATAGCTTTCAGTGTGCCTTCTTTATTAAGCTTAATCATTTCTAGCTTTTGATTTAAGCTGAAAGACATGCTATTCTTCCTTTGGCTTCAACACTTAGAAGCCATTGTAGGGTCCTAAATTGGCCTAATTTCAATATTATGTCTCAGACAATAGAGAGGCCTGAGGAGAGGGAGACAGATGGCAAACTCAGGTTGTTGTAGCAGTCAGAACACATGCCATTTATGTATTAAGTTTATGCCTCTTACTCTCTTCCTTGAGATCACTCCCTTAATAATAATAGGAAGTACTTTGTGTAATTTTCATGGAGCTTGGGAGGAGAGATACTAGGGAATGATTTCTTGTTCTTTCACAGACAGTATAAATGTTTCCTGTTTGCACAGCACTTCAACTTCACCTTTAACTACTTTAACTCATCTACATTTAAAAATAGAAATAAAGAAAATCTTGTAAGCAATTATTAAGAAAATTATATATATGATAAAAATATGACTTTACCTATATAATGTAAGTCTAAATAGGTAAATTTACATCAATAAATTAAAAATAATAATTTTGTTTATCTGTGGTACCTATTGTTAACTGAAAATTTACAAGATGTATGAATTTGGAAAGGATTTTATATATATATTCTATCTTGTAAAGGATTATAGCTTGCAAGGGGGCCATCCCGCAGGCTGGGAAGCATAGCCTCTGGCAAAGACCAGGGAAGACATTTCAAAGGAGGAGGGGTTGGGGCAGGAGCTTTATGCTGAACAGGTTGGCTAACCATACATATTTAACTGGTTATGAGACAAGCTATGAATATTCATGAAGGCAGTTCTGATACATGCTCATTGAATAAATGTGCATGTTACGTATGAACTAGTGGAGAGTTAACATTTTTTTGGTTTTTGTTTGAGACGGAGTCTCACTGCCATGCCCAGGCTGGAGTGCAGTGGTGCAATCTCGGCTCACTGCAACCTCTGCTTCCCAGGTTCAAGAGATTCTCCTGCCTCAGCTTCCCGAGTAGCTGGAATTACAGGAGCTTGACAACACACCTGGATAATTTTTGTATTTTTAGTAGAGACCAGGTTTCACCATGTTGGCCAGGCTGTTCTCGAATTCCTGACCTCAAGTGATCTGCCCACCCCAGCCTCCCAAGGTGCTGGGATTAAAAATTTAACATTTAAATGTATTACAGTTGGCCCTATGCATCAAAAGGTGAAGTAGGGATGTGAAGTTACTCCAGTGCACAGCCTCTGTAAACTGACCAGAACCAGTCCATGGTCAGCGATCTTAGGAGGAGCAAGTTACTGAAATCAGTCTCTTATTCAATCAAAGCTGTTGTGATGGCTTGTGGAACAGGGGCTGGGGGGCAGTTAATCAGCATCTGGTGGGACTGTAAATTGTTTTAATATTGCTTATCTCAAAGCCAGTGCTTGTTTAACTGCAAAATAAAAAGGAAAACCTTGTGGTAACTAGAACCTAGCTCATTTGTTAAGTGCAGGTGTGTGACTTTACTCTTGCCAGCATGGCCTTAAACCCTGTTTATAATTTGGCATTTCCTTATGACAAAGAGTAGGCTATGTTAGTCTTATGATCTCTGTTTTAATGTAAATGCTGGTTAGTTGTGTCTAAACTCCAAAACAAAGAGAGTATAATGAGGTGTGTCTGACTTCCTTTCTTATTACGGGTAGGGACTCAGTTTTTAAGTTTTTTTCTGGGGTTCCCTTGGCCAGGAGGGGTTCTGTTCGGTCTGTTGGGGAACCTAGGATTTTACATTTAGTTTACACTACTGAGTGCTACAAACCATTCCAGGAGTTATTACTGGGTTAGTTTTAAGGTTCTTAGCCACCCCAATAATTAGAGAATATTATCCTCAAACAATAGAATTCAAGGGAATGTTTGTATTGTAGAGCTTTAATTTCACTTTTCTATGTTTATGAGCAGAACTGGCATTTTAATAAAGGTTCAGGGCACTTCTGGTAGCGTATAATTCACAAGACAAAAATTGAAGTAAAAGTTAGGAGTGAACTTGATTGTAAAAGTAAGAACATTTTTGTTTATTCACTATTTCTCTTTGATCCTCAAAGTAATAAGTATTTTAAATTATAGAACTAAGTTCATACTCTGCTTTACTTTTCCATCTCATATTTTAAGCTGTCTACAAACTTAGCTCATCACTGGATTCTGGCTTGGAATTGTTGTCACTTCTTATTGTTTTATATTTTGGCAGAATCAGTCAAAAGAATATCATCTCAGTAGAAAGATGTGACCAATTGCTTTAAACAAGTTATATTTTGACTGAATCAAGAAAGAAGGTTCATTTAAACTCTGTAGAAGAACCCTCATCAGTCTCTCCATATGGCTTTTGACAATGCCTGAGAGACTGTTGTATATTATGTTTATTTTTAGAGTCAACCAATCTCTTTTAACTTAGACTGCAGGATGAAAAAAGCAATAACACTCTCAGATAGCTCTTAGGTTACTGTGAGTGAGTTGAATTATTTCTTTCTATTAGAAGCTGCTGTCCTATTCTTCACTTCCTACAGATTTCTTTAGAATTAACACAGAAAAAAAATGTTATCTTTTTTGGGTCTGTTGATGAACTTAATCTTTTCATTATTACATGTGAACTAAAGTTATAATGAAGCAGGCTGACTGAGTTTTATTCATCTTTGTGTCTGAAAGGCCACTGCAATTTTATTTTTCAAATTAAATTGATCTAGACAACAGTTCAACTTCCTCAAAAATAAATATTTCAAAAGAGCTTACCGCCACAAGCATCCCCTTCAAAGTTAAAGATTTAGAATATAAACTCTTGTTGACTGCTCTGTCTTTGAATGCATTTGAAAATGCCTTAGGGAATAAAAGGTAAGCACAGAGTTTCACTCAGGAGTATTTGCTTTGTTTTTCCAAGTAAATTCATGCTGAAATGCAAAATCAGACTCTCATATTGATTACCTTTCAGTGACCAGGCAGAAAATAGTAAAGAACATTTCAAAGTTTAGAGTAGGAATGTATCAGAAAATATCTAAAGGGTATTGTAATTACTGGAATACAGACAGACTCAAAGTTCAATTAACAAATTAGGTTTCAAAGGTGGAAAATACCTGCTTTTTTTTCTGTTGTCCAATTCTGTGCTCCTTTTTTTTTTTTTTTTTTTTTTTTGAGACGGAGTCTGCTCTGTCGCCCAGGCTGGAGTGCAGTGGCCGGATCTCAGCTCACTACAAGCTCCGCCTCCCAGGTTTACGCCATTCTCCTGCCTCAGCCTCCCAGGTAGCTGGGACTACAGGCACCCGCCACCTCGCCTGGCTATTTTTTTGTATTTTTTAGTAGAGACGGGGTTTCACCGTGTTAGCCAGGATGGTCTCGATCTCCTGACCTCGTGATCCGCCCGTCTCGGCCTCCCAAAGTGCTGGGATTACAGACTTGAGCCACTGCAGCTGGCCTGTCCAATTCTGTGCTCCATTTTTATTTGACTTATTTTATCACTATGTTCTGCTTTCTATTTATGAACAATTGGCTCTTATTCAAAGCAGCTGATGCCCTTCTTTTGCATATAAGTGGCAACTATTCTGAAGCTGTGACCACAAAATGTGTGGGGTGGTGGTGGCCATATTCAGGTGTGCATTGCTTAAAGAAACTTGAAAACGATATACAGATGTTTGAAATAAGAAAATGATGGGATGCATAAAAAGATATAAAATACCATTTGCTATTCAAAAGCATTTATCACTGTCCAAATACTAGCTTTCTTCATTTATATAATGCACAAATTTTTAGAAAAGAGCCACTGTAAAAATAGGTAGCAAACTCAATTCTTTGTACGAAAGCTTCACAAATTAAGAAAACCCATGTATCATGATTTGGGAAATTATTGTCACCTGTCAATGATATGTTAAAGTTGGTGTGGATGTTAATGTGAATATGGTTAGAGAAAATTATATGATATATCATTTACCTAATAACTTAAGAATTCCAGCGTCATATTAAAAAAAAGATAAGTCGCTTCCGGGTAACTTCTATTGGAAATATATGGATGTAGGAGGGTTTTTCTGTTTTTGTTTTTGAGACGGAGTCTCACTCTGTGGTCCAGGCTGAGTGTGCAGTGGCGTGATCTCGGCTCACTGCAAGTTCCGCCTCCTGGGTTCACGTTATTCTCCTGCGTCAGCCTCCCAAGTAGCTGGGACTACAGGCACCCACCACCATGCCCAGATGATTTTTTTTTTTTTTTTTTTTTTTGTATTTTTAGTGGAGACAGGGTTTCACCGTGTTAGCCAGGATGGTTTTGATCTCCTGACCTCGTGATCCACCTGCTTGGGCCTCCCAAAGTGATTACAGGTGTGAGCCACCACGCCTGGCCAGATGTAGGAGGTTACAAGATACTCTTCTCTGTCTCTCTGTGATACCTTTTCTTTCAAAAATATCTTATTACTTCCCAGAGAGTAGTTTGAATGGCAAAAGTACTTCACTGATGAAAATACAGAAACAGTTTTGTTTAAAACCCAGGTGAGCATTTACCTGCTGGTGAGTTTTGCCTCCTCACACCTTCCTCCCCTTCTTTCCCCTTCTCACATTCAGCCTTTACCTTCCTTTCTTTTCTTTCCTTCCTCTTTTACTGCACTTCCTTCTTCCCTTCTTTTACTATGTGTTCATTCCTTTCTTTCTTTTTTTCTGTTCTTTCTTACCTCTCTTTTTTGTTTTTTGTTTTCTTCTTTTCCTTTTCCTTTATCTTGCCTTGCATTATTCTCTCCCCTCCTTTATTTTTCCCAAGCTTTTTTTTTCTCTCTCTCTTTTGTTTAGCCACTGTTTTTGTTTGTTTGTTTGTTTGTTTGTTTGTTTGTTTTGAGACAGAGGCTTGCTTTGCTCTGTCACCCAGGTTGGAGTGCAGTGGTGAGATCTTGGCTCACTGCAATCTCTGCCTCCCTAGGTTCAAGCGATTCTCTTGCCTCAGCCTCCTGAGTAGCTGGGACTACAGGTGCCCGCCCTTACCCCCAGCTAATTTTCATATTTTTAGTAGAGAAGGGGTTTCACCATGTTGGCCAGGCTGGCCTTGAACTCCTGACTTCAGGTAATCCACCCACATCGGCCTCCAAAAGTGCTGGGATTACAGGCGTGAGCCACAGTGCCTGGACTATTTAGCCACTCTTCATGTCCCTTTCTTTCTTTTCATTTTTCCCTTCCTCATAGAGGCCTTACAGGCAGCACTGGAAATAAACCAAGAAATGATTGCTTGCCTTTGAAACAATGTCCAGTAAAATTTCACAGAAAGCTACAAATAATGACTATTCATTGTGAAATGTATATATGCATATACTCTTGCTGAGTTCCCTGAGGGCAGAGATTGGATCTTGCTCATCTCTATAACCTCCTTACTTGATGCTGCCTAGCACAGGGTAGCGGGCACTGTTCATGCCCTTCCCAGATACCAGTCTCTGGCCTGTTGCACCCATCCTTTCTCCTTATGAGTGTTGCCTGCCTCATATTCAGGAAAACTGCTCTTGGCCCAATGCTAGTGGCTATGCCCTCCAAGTAATGGACTTCCCCGGTTGCCTCAAGGGGATACAAGAATCAAGTGTAGGTACAAAGTTATGTTTTGAACATGTGAAATGCCCGTACCAGTTTCAATTGTCAATTTCTATGCATCAACATTCACAAAATTGACCTCATCATAGTTATCTGCTCTTTACTTGTGGACTCCTGCCACGGTTGACTTCCTTTGTACACAGGTGTTGATAGAAAGTTGTTCCTATAGAAAGTAAGTGAGAGGTATTTGGAAAACATCTTAGTCCATTTCGGCTGTTACAATAAACATAGCATGGACTAGATTACATACAAACAACTGAAGTTTATTTTCTATTTTTCTAGAGGCTGGGAAGTAGGTCAAGGTACTAGAGGATTTGGTGACTGGTGAGGGCTGGCTTCCTGGTTCCTAGAAGGCTATCTTCTCACTGTGTTCTTACATGGTGGAGGGAACCTAGAGGCTCTCTGGAATCTCTTTTATAAGGGATTTAATCCCATTCTCGAGCTAATCACCTCGCAAAGGCCCCACCTTTAAATACCATCGCATTGAGAATTAGGTTTCAAAATATGACTTTTGGAGACATACCCTTTCCGTCCATAGCAGATGTCTATGTTTCTATGGGATCAGACATAAGCTACGCTCTAGCTGAGACAACATCCTTGCTTTGTTCTGCCCCCACCCTCTCCTGATCCCCTCACTTTTTTCCTTGAGAGCACTCCCTTAATAAGTTATATGCACCCATTTTCCCTTATTAGCATCTTGCATTAGTGTTGTGGATGTGTGATAATTAGTTAGCCACTTTTGATGTTATTATTAACTAACGTCCATAGATTACAATAGGGTTTACTCTTTGTGTTGTAGAATCTATGGATTTTGAAAGATATATAATGGCACATATTCACCCATATCGTATCATACAGAACAGTTTCACTGACCTAGAACTCCCCTGTACTCCACCTTTGACCTCTCACTCCCTTCCCCCAAACCCCACGGAACCACTAATCTTTTCACTATCTTTATGGTTTCACCTTTTCCAAAATGTCAGATAGTTGAAATTATTAGAGAATGCAGCCTTTTCAAATTAGTTTCTTCTACTTAGCAATATGCATTTGAGTTTCCTCCATGTCTTTTGTGGCTTGATAACTCATTTCTTTTTATCGCTCAATAATATTCCATTGTACGGATGTACTACAGTTTTTATGTATTCACCTATTCAAGGACATCTTGGTTAATTCCAAATTTTGGAAATTATGACAAAACTGCCGTAAATATTCTTGCACAGATATTTGTATAGATGTAAGTTTTTAACTTATTTGAGTAAATATCAAAGAACATAATTATGATTATATGGTAAGAGAATGTGTAGGTTTGTAAGAAACTGACAAACTATCTTTCAAAGTGGCTGTGACTTTTTGCCACCAGGAATGACTGGGATGCTCCACATCCTCACTGGCATTTGGTGTTGTCAGTGTTTGGGGTTTTAGCCAGTTTAATAGGTGGGTAGCTGTATCTCATTCTTGTTTTAATTTAGAATTATCTAATGACATATGAAGTTGAGCATCTTTTCACGTAAATTTTGCATCTCCAAATGTTCTTTAATTAGGAATCTGTTCAGATATTTTGCTCATTTTAAAATTGAATTATTTTTCTTATTGTTGAGTTTTAAGAGTTCTTTATATATTTGAATACTATTTCTTTATTAAATATATATTTTGCAAATAATTTATCCCAATTGTGTCTTGTCTTTTCATTCCCTAAAGAATATATTTCAAAGAACAGATTTGTTGTTGTTGTTGTTGTTGTTTTGAGATGGAGTCTTGCTCTGTCACCCAGGCTGGAGTGCAGTGGCAAGATCTTGATTCACTGAAACCTCCACCTTCTGGGTTCAAGCGATTCTTCCATGTCAGCCTCCTGAGTAGCTTGGATTACAGGTCCCTGCCACCACACCCGGCTAATTTTTGTACTTTTTTTTTTTTTTAGTAAAGTCGAGGTTCTGCCATGTTGGCCAGGTTGGTCTTGAACTCCTGAGCAGAGGTGATCCACCCACCTTGGCCTCCCAAAGTGCTGGGATTACAGGCATGAGCCACCCCGCCCTGCCAAGACATTTTAATTTTAATAATGTCCACTTAATCAATTTTTTATGAATCATATATTTGGTGTCGTATCTAAAAAATCACCACCAAACTCTGGCTCACCTAGATTCTTTCCTATAGGAGATTTATGGTTTTGAATTGAGTGCTCGTATTTACTCTTCTAGGAGAAATAGCAGTGATTGTGACAGACAACAGCTCTATACTCAGGAAATGTATCATCTAGTGTGTTTACTAGTTATATATGAACACATTGACTTTTGGTATTTAATAAATACAAGCATGAAAATAAGTAGAGGTACATTGCATATTATAAATCTGGTTGAATATTAGTATATAATAACATATTCATGTACATGTAAGCATGTGTGTACATGAAAGTGAAATAAACTAAGTGCCTTGATTTTTTTAAATGAACTCTAATAATGATATTTTCTATAATCTTGTCTCCCCTTGCTTTCTCAGTATTTTATTCAAGAAGTATATATATACACATATATATGTGTGTGTGTGTGTATATATATGTGTGTGTGTGTATATATATACTTTTTTTTTTTTTTTTTTGAGACGGTGTCTCACTCTGTCGCCCAAGCTGGAGTGCAGTGGTACAATCTCGGCTCACTGCAAGCTCCGCCTCCCGAGTTCACGCCATTCTCCTGCCTCAGCCTCTCGAGTAGCTGGGACTACAGGTGCCCACCACCACGCCCGGCTAATTTTTTGTATTCTTAGTAGAGACGGGGTTTCACCATGTTAGCCAGGATGGTCTTGATCTCCTGACCTCGTGATCTGCCCGCCTCGGCCTCCCAAAGTGCTGGGATCACAGGCGTGAGACACCGCGCCAGGCCTAAAGAAGTATATTGAACCACATTCCACTGTGGAATATTACCCAGAAAAATACTCAGTGTACAATGCACTATTAGAAGGGATTTTTATAGAGCAAATGGTAGGAAAGTTGTATACAAGAATGCAGCATTAAAAAAAAAAAAAATGTTACAGGTGTGTTGGTAATTTCTTTAACACAGAGAATCTTCGCTTGAAGTTCCAGGAAAACCATAAGGAGTGGGCTGATAAGGTTCAACAGTAAGCAGATAACCATTTCAGTGATTTTAAAGTCTAAGTAGAGAAAGCTAGTGTCAGGCATGGTCAATCCTTGGAGAGTCTGGAACATAGTTGATTTCATCAAAATGAGAGAAAAATTAAATGATTAATGATGTGGCAATAGAGATGAAGCTAAAAAGAACATTTTTTGTAAGGTTATAGAAATATTATGGCAAGAATTGGTAAGCCTGTTCTTTTGCAAGTCGATGATAAGGCAATATTACTCCTCTGGTAATCCAAGGTTACAGTAAATTGCAAATGAGCTGCTTTGCAGGGCTATATTTAATTTGAGATGAAGCAAGAGAAATGCCCTAATGCATATGTTTTTGGAAGGGAATAAGGACATGGGAAACTCCATTATACCGAGTCATAACAGAATTTAGTGAACCACATCTGTGTCTTGTCTGGTTCATAGCTCAGGCTAATGTTTTAACGTGCTCAATAATAATCACTGAAAGACATCAGTGCTTGGATCAATGATATGGGTAGTGGAAAGTGGGTAACAATCATATTTATAGCATTTCCATTTCCTCATCCAATTAATTAATTAGAGATACTTGGGATTTTGTTTTTGCTTGTAATGTTTCATTTCTAGGCACAGAAAGCAATATAGAAATTATATATAAAGTGTTATTTATGCTCTCCAAATTCTGCATTACAAAGAAGTAAACTTAGGAACTAGATGGACTTATTTGTATGATCGTTTTAAGGTACAGACAGTTATCTTCACTGAAATAATGAAAATATATTATCATGTTATTAATCGTTTGTTTTGTTATCATATAATGCTAATTCTAGGAACCACTAACAAAGGGGTTTTGAGTCATTTTTCTATTAACGGATGAATTTTTATTGAAGTAAAAATTTCCAGAAATACTAGGATCTCTCAGCAAGGGGAAGAAAGGGGAAAACAAAATGACTAGGTTCTTATTCCATAAATTATTTGATTCATTCAGCATAGCAACCCTGTCAGATATATGTTAATATCCACACTTTTTAGGTGTGGAATCTGAAGCCTATAGATTTTCTTAAAAAAATTGCTCAAGTACTCATACCAAGTAAGTAAAAGCCAACATTATGCAATACAATCTGATGGCTAAAAAGTACCCATATATTTACATACAAATTAAACTTTTTACATGTACCTCTTTCACACTCCACAAATACAAATGTATCTTCTTTTTCAGGTTTCTTAAATCAGGAACTTGCAGTTCTCTCCTGCAGAAGCATACAAGGAATGTTGACTGAAGCTAATGTTGTCAAATTATTAGTTACATGCATACAATTATAAAGCTCAGAAAAAACTCCTTATATTTCTTTTATACAACTATAAAATTAATAAGATACATGTTAGTACTAAATAACATAGCAATACTAGTCAAACTTTTTAATAAGCACTTAATGTTAAGAATAACACCAATTTTTGCAGAAATTATATTTTGTTTATAATGTGCAGTATACTGGCTTCTTATATGTAAGCTTTAAAAAATTTTTCCATGTAAATGCTAATGTGTCCTTCATAATTCAGTTCTACTCAGGAGCTTTAATTTTGAGAGTACCTCTCAATGTCAAATGATCTTCAACACAGGTGTATCTTTCTGTGTTCCACTCGTCTTTCCTTATCATTCTCCAGGATTACAGGAGTACTCATCAGCTCCAAAGATGGTAGCATAAATGTGAGCACAAGAGCTAATGCTCTGGGCCATATTCAATTATACAGTGGTTATCTGGGCAGTTCATAATATGCTTATTGTATTATTTATATATTAATCTAAATGAAATAGAGCATTTTAAAAATTTTTGAACTCCCAATGATACATTTTTAGGCTCCCAGAATTCCTAAGAACAATCTTCACTCATCCATGGCTAAACTGAAATTTAATAATGTCCCCTTGGGTCCCTTCAGGAAGGGAGGGAACATGATGTGTGTGGACTCCCCGAGATTACCCTTAGGCTCGATGACACACTACAAGGATGCATGGGACTGAGAAAAAATCTGTTATACTCATGGTTATAGTTTATTATGACAAAAGGATGCAGATTAATATTAACAAAGAAAAAGACAAAATTAGAAGAAACTAGATGCAAGCTTCTAGGTTGCTAGTAGAGTTGCACAAGGACCCATGTGGTCCTCACAGCAATGTTATCTGACAACACATGCTAAGTGTCATCAACCAGCAAAGTTTACCTGAGCTTTGGTATCCAGGGTTTATGTTTGAGGTCAGATAAGCATGTAGTGACTGCATGATTGACTTCAGCTCCTCAGACTGCAGCTCTGCCCTGCCTTCCACTCATCCTCTACTCCCAGGAAAAATAGACATTCAACATAAGTCACATGGTTAAGGTAAACTTATCTGGTCAGATTGATACAATATGGACTGAGGCCTCAGACATATAAAAACACTCTTTTCAGGAATTACATTCCCAAGGTTCTGAGTTTATCTCCAAGGAGCTGGCCAAAATTCATTCCTAAAGACAAACCTTTCTTTGGAATGTTCACAATTTGAGTAATTCAGACCTACTGAGTTAACCTTTTACTGTCCACATAAGAACACCCTTATTTGATTAAATAATCCATAATAATGATTGTCACCACTTATTTAGCACATAGAACGTGTCAAGCCCTGTTCAAACATTACCTTATGTTTTTTCTCAACAAATACAATATTAAATCCATTTGCTGATGAGAAAGATAGAATCAGAAAACTAATTTAAATTTCCCACATCACATGGCTAGTAAATATTAAAGCTGGTATTTGAACAAAGTTCTATTTGATTTTATAGTCTTGCTCTACTCCCTCTACCATATACACTGCAGAAATTTAGACCTTCATAGTCTGTAAGAGAAATATACAGTAAAATAATAGGACCTAGAGTCAACGAATGAGATATATATTGTCATGGCTTTGGCTTAAGCATCCTGACAACCTGGCTTTAATCCTCACTCCTCTAGATTGCTCATTGTGGAACAATCAGTACACCAACTAGAAAATAACCACCAGAAAAAAGACTCTACTTTATAATCCTTTAGTTCTTTCACTGAATCTGCTTCTTCACATGTTTACCATTTTTAATGGAGGCTGAACAGGGGAAATGACACATTGTGGGGAGCATTGATTATATTGTCTTCCTTAACAGAGTGTTGATTTTATTTGACCAATCATTAAATTACTGGTAGATACTGTTCTTCCTCTGAGGATCTATTTCTTAATATGGGTCTGTTTTGGTTCTGTTCCTTGTCCTGGAATGCAGCCCTTAATACAGAATATAGTCATTTTTGTCTTAAAGTGTGACTTTTCTGACATTACAAGTGAGTGTCTTAGGTGCCCAGTGAGGTTTCTCCAGTCTACTGGGTGATAACGATAATTCCGAAGTCTTCCAAAATAGAACAACTTCTGATACCTCCTGCATTCAGCATTCAGCTTGCAGCCATAATTCTCCATTAGGCCTCTCACAGTATCACTCTGTACCTGTTCAGTTCATTTCTCAGCCAAAGACCCCATGAAGATTTATGAGCAATCTATCTCATGTACAATATCATATTGTACAAATTCCACCCATTTCTGCAAATTCAAACTCCAATCTAAGCCTCCTCAGCTCTGCAATATTGAGCATAGCTCCATGCCTCATTCTCTGAAAAGTGCCCCAGATAGGAAGCCAGTATGAAGAGAGAGTTTATCTCCCAAGTGTTCCTTTCCTCAAGGATCACAGTGTGTGCTACTTCTGGTTCAATGCTTTAAAATTATACCCATATAATTAATCTAGTTTTATAGTCATTTACTATGGGAGGGCCAGTCCAATAACAGTTATTTTGTCATTGTTGAAGTCACTACCAGCATGATAGTCAAATAAAATAATTTAATTGACAATTGTAACACTTTACAATTTAACACCAGCTTGCCTTTCCCGTTCTGTTTATTCACATCAGTTGAGTATATTTTTCACTTCTCAAACACTTTTGAAACTCAGTGCATTTAAGTATATCTTTCTCTTTTCTTGGGATGTGTTTTCCTCTCTTCCATCAATCTTCCTCAGTTTTTAAGACCCAGGAAATCTTACTGCTTCCTCTCTGAAGTTGTTCCCAACCACTCCCACTAAATCTAAAATCCTTTGCCACTTACCTATATTATTATTTGTATCACCCACAGAAATTTACAACTTTAATAGGTATTTCTGTGTAAATCTATCTTCCAAAAGAATTTTGAGATATTTATAAAAACAAATATCATTTGTTTGTGTAGAGTAGGTATTCAGAATTTAAAAAATATAGCTGATGGTATTTTTTGACAGTATATTTTACAAAATAGCTTATATTATTAATGTCTGATGCTATTAGTTAACCACTACCACTATATGTGGCCACTGGCCACTAACAGTGTTTACTATGATCAATTTTATCAAAAGCTTTGCTTTAATTATTTAATTATTTCACTTATTCTTTCCAATGACCTCATATGGAAGGTGGTATTTCTTCCATAATAAAGTTGAGGAATACTATGTCGACACTAGGTAAAGAAACTTGTTGACAATAATTTAGCAAGCTTTGGATAACCAGTATTTCAACCTAGATTTTTCCATTGCAATTCACAAGTTCTATACTATGGCAATTTATGTAACAGGCAGAGGTCTTCAGAAACAAATTAGAATTTTATTTGAGAGATAATTTTTGATATGTCACATTCCTTTATTAACATATTCATATATAGAATTATTGAGGAAGAGAATATGAATGAAAGTAATTTGTCTTTGGTAGTAGTTTTTCATTCTTTAGGGAAAAGCATTACCAGGCCATTGATTTGAGATGAGACTGCAGAAACTTAGAAAAACAAAACTCAATGTGAACTGAGCATCTGTTTAATCATTTATTAATAAAATATATTTAAAGTCTGAAATATTCAAAATACATGTTAATTTATTTAAATTCAGAATATATCAAACTATTCTTGAGAATTTGAAAAATATATTTTAATTATCATATTTTAGAATATACACAAGCAGAAATGAGCATCTTACTTAAGAAAAAATGAGATTAATAGGCTAGACCAAGGCTTTTTTTAAATGTAAATCACTTATGGTATTGAAATTAGGCCTTATTAGAAGGTCAATTGCATTTCATTAAAAATGTCACATTTTATATAATAATGTAATTTTAAATATCTTGACTTTAGTAAGACTGAATTTTTTCCTTTTTAAATATTTGGTTAAATTATATTTTGTTAGTGGTACAGACTGAGTCAACTGATCAAACACAATAACCCAAAAAGTCTTAAGTGTATGAATGCCATTTATTTTATTAGTCCCCAAATTATCTGAGTTTTTCTCAGGACCTATATGATTAGATTATGAATTAGAATGTATTGATTATAAGTGAATACTTCAAAGTGATTGATATTTTCAAAATGCATACTGTGAAGACCAAAATACATTTGACAATAGAGATATAGAGTAATGTGTCATCTGAAGAAACAGAAATTTTACTTTACAAACTTTTATTTCAAAGAATTTTGTATGTAGAAAAGCTAGGTATCTAGTTCACTAAAAAGTTAGTAGCATTGGCTTACAGAATTGAATTGAAGGCAGACTTGAAGTTCAGTGAAATATCAATCATTCAGGAAGTGAATGAAATACCATTCTTGAAAGGATTACAAGGCCCTAGAATTAAAAATGGTGATAAGTAGGGAGGATTCTCTTTTATTTCCTTGACTGCAGAAACTAATCAATAAACATATTTTTTATGATCAATGTCAATTGTCTTTTTGGGATCTATTGTAGACCTCTGTGTTTAGCTAAGATAACTATATGGTTTTCTATTATTTCATATGGAGAGACGGGAAGAGTGGTGTTTTTGTAAATAAAAGAAGAGAGAATTTTTGAAAGAAACTAACTTCAATTCATGTATTCTTGGTAATTGCTACCCTATTTTCTCTAAAATAAGTAAGACATTCTGGCTGTAGTGTTTGGCCTTCAGACTTTTTGATCTCCTTTTTGATCTGCTCTTACTACATTCTTGGTAATCTGTTTCATCTTTCTGTAATTCAGTAGCTAAGTAATATGTTACAATAGTTGTTCTAAAGATTTTGTAAAGGCTTTACTAGATTATTAAAGTTAACACTGAGCAGGATATTCATCATTAGTCAATAAAAAAATTATTAAAGAAGTCCTCCAGAGTGAAAACTCCTAGTAGGACAAAATGCATGCATTAAATAATGATAATACCTGAGGAGAAAAGGAACCTTTCTCTTTTTGAGACATGGTTTCACTCTTATCGCCCAGGCTGCAGTGAAATGGCGCAATCACGGCTCACTGCAACCTCCACCTCCCAGGTTCGAGCAATTATCCTGCCTCAGCCTCCCAAGTAGTTGGGGTTACAGGTGCCCACCATTATGCCCAGCTAATTTTTTTCTTTTTGTATTTTTGTAGAGGCGGGGTTTCACCATATTGGTCAGGCTGGTCTCGGCCTCCTGACCTCAGGTGATCCAACCACCTCGGCCTCCCAAAGTGCTAGGATTACAGGCGTGAGCCACCGCACCTGGTAAGATACAAAATATCTTTCATAGTTTGTTTTGTTGATTATTTGTGAAAATATAAAATTTTGTAAGTACTTTAACATTCTCACTCTTGTAATCATATTTAATATCTTATCTTTAAAGGAAATAATTGTCGATTGAATAACTTCTGTGTTTATAACACAGATTTAGGTTCTGAATATGATTAAATTGGGAGAAACAGTGCCTCTAATATAAAAGGTCATGATTATCTTTAAGGAAAGGGAATTAAGAAAATGAAAGACAACTCGGTCTATGATAAATATGTTCAAATACGAGGTATAGTGATGAAATTCTTCAGGAATTGAAAGAAATTAGATAGCAAGATATGCTGGCATAGTCAGAAATTTTATTTCAGGGTATATACAGATTAAACAAGAAGGTATGTCTATAGTGTAACAAAATAACATTGGAAGCTATAAATTGCCCACTAAATCTTTCCTGATAGTTATACCACACAAAACCAAAATTAAACCTAGTTTACTCTGGATACCTAGATTATAACATAATTAGGTTCATATTAGTCCTAATAAAGCTAGGTTTTGACTTTATTTTTAAGGGATGCAATATTTAATAACACTTACCCCACCTTCTAGTTTCTTACCTGCAAGACATTGAAGGCACTTGTGCCACTTCCTCCTGCTAGAGCAAAATCCACGGGCAATAAAATGAGATTCGAAAATCCACCAACTCTGCCTTAATGAGAAAGACCAATCTTGCCCAAACAAAATTTGAAGTACTTAAAGATAATTATGCTGAAAAAAATATTTTAAAAATGGAGAAAATGGGAGCCAGTGAAAAGAGCCGTAACAGAAAAGATGGGAGACAGCACTTAAGAGGTACATATAAACATTATTGTAAAAATGATTTGACCAGCCTGACCAACATGAAGAAACCCCATCTCTACTAAAAATACAAAAGTAGTCAGGCGTGCTGGTGCACACCTGTAATCCCAGCTACTCAGGAGACTGAGGCAGGAGAATCGTTTGACCCTGGGAGGTGGAGATTGCGGTGAACCGAGATCACACCATTGCACTCCAGCCTGGGCAACAAGAGTGAAAATCTCTCTCTCAAAAAAAAAAAAAAAATTAATCTTGGAAACCTAGAAAAAATGTGAAGGGTCTGCTGGCTTATTCCCTTAATAAATTTCAAGAAACCTAGTTTCTATGAGCTAATAAATGAATTGTGAAATATGATGAGAGACAGACATACAAATGGGTGCTGGCTGAAAGGTGAGCAGAACTACAGAGATAGGGTGAGATGAGAAAGCAACACAGAAAAACAATAATGGTATGTGAAACAGACTTATGAAAAAGTCTTAGACTGTAGAGGAATATAATGGAAAAAGTTAATTAATCAGGAAGAAAAATATAAATTTCAAAATTACAAAATGATGATATCCATCAGTAATTGGTTCTAGAAAGTCAGAATTACTGTTATAACAATAATATTAAAATAGGTTGCTAAATGATTTTTTTAGAGCTGTAGAAATAGAAGGCAATCTTATATGCAGACATTTTGGAGAACGTTTTGTATTTCAAGGAAAAAAAGTTTTTCTAAATGAGTCAAAGCAGAAATGGAAGGATCCAGTTTTCAACACATAAATTTGGATTGTCTAACTTAATCTCTTAAACATTAGATGCCAAAAGAAAATATGAGCAATATTCTCAGGCTTTTGATGAGTTACTTGAGAAGGCAAAACTTTAATATGCAAAATTCAATTGAAAAGTGAATCTAAGAATGAATATCCTTGCTGAAATCATTTTCATGATTGTATTCTTTCAAATACAATCTTTTCCATGATTGTATTCTGTCAATACATTTCATGATTGTGTTCTGTCAAACCTTTACGTAACAAGTAAGACACTTAACAATTCAACAATTACTAGAAATAGGTGGAAGGCCTCCCAAATTATTATGAAGAGTCGGCATAATTCTCATGTTAAATATAACAAAGACTGCTTTCCCAAACTAACTCCCACTAAAAACGGACTTGTTATCAATAGAAAATAAAGGACCCTAAATTAAATATTAACTAACAGAATCCAGCACTGATTTAAGAAGAGGAGCAAGTAATGTTGTGGTGTTTTAAAATCATAAAATTGGACAATATACTGTATTATATGATCTCTTTCATAAATCCTCTATGGTAATTGATATAATTCAACACCAATTAATCAATTAAATGTTTATTTTTCTTTACTTTTTAAATTTTTTCTTAAATGGCTGAATTACTTTTATATGATGGTATCTTTTCCAATTAGAGTCAATATTACAGTGAAATATTATTGAAATAAAAAATACATTTAAAAGCTAATTATAATCATTACTATTTAACATTGATTTGGAATACAAAATGAAGGGGTAAAATTATCTCATAGGAAAGTTTCTTTTTTTCTCTCTCTCTTTCAAGTAGTCATGATTGTATGACTATAAAACCAGAAAGGTTCATTTGAAAATGATTTGAAATTATGAGATTATATCTGTCTTAGTCAGTTTGGAGTGCTATAACAAAGTACCATAGACCAGATGACTGACAAACAACAGAAATTTATTTCTCACAGTTTTGGAGCCTGGAAGTCTGGATCAGGGTGCCAGCAGGGTCAGGTTCTGTTGAAGACACTCTTCCAAGTTGCAGACTGGTGACTTTAGTCTGTTGTTTCCTTACATGGTGGAAAGAGGGTGAGAACCATCTTTGGGTTCTTTTTTCATTATGGCATTAATCCCATTTAGGAGGGCCATTCTTATGGCCTAATTAATTCCCACAAGCCCCATCTCTAAACACCATCACACTGGACATGAGGATTTCAACATGAATTTTAGGGAGACACATACATTCAGTCCATTGTATAATCACAGCTGTTTACAAAATAAGTATACCAATATAATTAATATTGTTATAAACTAATAATTACTAGCTACTACATGTAAGACAATATTCTACTCAACCTGATAAAATACTTTTATAATACACAAAATATGATAAGTTTAGGAGAAAATATATAGACCCTAGATGATGAAAACTAGAAAACTCTAGAGAAGAATGAAATAAATACAAAATAAACTATAGATGAAATGAAAAGGATACCATTTTGAGAGGCAACATTTTCCTGGATGGGAACATTCATAATGTCAAATGTTGGTTCTCTAGCAATCTAAAATTGCTAAATCTTTAAATTCAATATTTCCAAATTCAGTTGACAAAAGGGCCCTAAAGGTCATCTTACGTAATAAATATATTACAATAGACCAGAAATTTCTGCACAAAAAAAAATTAGAGCACGCTTTCTTATCTCGGGAAACAGAATCACTATTCTCACAAATGTCAGTCAAAAACCTGGGAGTCACCCGTGATTGTCTTTGCTCCTTCACTTCCAATGTCCTTCTAGTCATATTTTCCATTCTGCTTACAAAATAACTCAAATTTACCTCTTGTTTCCATCCCCGACACCTCAATTCTAAATCAGACCACTGTTGACTTTCACTTACATCTGTGCACAGCTCTCCATCAGTGTCTCTGCATTAATATTTTTCCACACAGCAACCAGAGTGATGTTTTGAAAAAATCAGATGTCATCATGTCACTTCCCTGCTTAAAATTCCATGTAGATCTAACAGATATCTTCGGATGCAGTCCACAGTTTTTAATATGACTTCAGACAGTGTTGGTACTTAAAATATATGGATGAAATCAATAAAATTCTACATGATCTTGGCTCTGCTTGCCTCTCTAACAGCTCACTCCTATGCTCACTCAGAATTTGCTTTATTCATACTAAAATTATTCCATTTCCTCAAAGCTCTTTCATTTCAGGGTCTTTATTTTTGTTCTTCCTGTACCTTTCTTTTCCTTTTTGTTTAACCTTTGGGTTTAAATCTAGAAATCTTTAATTTTGAGGTGCTTTTGTTTTTGTTGTTGTTGTTGTTGTTTTAGAGACAGGGTGTCACTCTGTTGCCCAAGTTGGAGTGCAGTGGCATGATCATAGTTTACTGCAGCCTCAAACTTCTGGTCTCGAGCAATCCTCCTGCTTCAAGCTCCTGAGTAGCTGGGACTACAGGTGTGTATCACCAAGTCTGGCTAGTTTGTTTTTTCTTTTAGTGGAGAAAGATTCTCACTGGGATGCCCAGACTGGTCTTGAACTACAGGCCTCAAGCAATTCTCCTGCCTCAACCTCCCAAAATGCTGAGATTATAAGTGTGAGCCACTTCTGAAGTGCTTGCTGAATTCTCTGCAATTCCTATTTTAGGCTTTCTTCATGTTTGTCTGCTCTTTATCCTATGATGTTGATTCACATCTGTAAACAATAGATATTTCTTTTATTCTTTCATTCCAAACTCTTGAAATTCTAAACAACCTGTGGATGAGGGCAAAGTAAGTCATCTCTTCTCCCGACCCTGAATCATTCACTCTGAAATAAGTGGCTCTGGAATGAAAGAAGAAAATTCAGGGCTTGACCCTAATACCCAGCAGCAAACTTTCTTCTCTGCATCAGGAAATTATATTTTGCCTAGGAACTAGAGACGTTTTGCTATTGTTTATCAAATATTCTACCTCCCTTGAGTCATCTTGGAACACAGATTCTTGAATCAAGCCTTCTCCTCAGTAACTCAACATTCTTTCTTTCCTCTTTCTTTTTTAGTTTTTAGACAGAGTCTTGCTCTGTTGCCCAGGCTGGAGTGCAGCGGAGTGATCTTGGCCCACTGTACCCTCTGCCTCCCGGGTTCAAGCGATTCTCCTGCCTCAGCCTCCCAAGTTGCTGGGATTACAGGTGTGGACCCCACACCTGGCTAAGTTTTTGTATTTTTAGTAGAAATGGGGTTTCACCATGTTGGCCAGGCTGGTCTCGAACTCCTGATCTCAGATGATCCACCCACCTCAGCCTACCAAAGTGCTGGGATTACAGGCATGAGCCACAATGTCTGGCCTCAAAATTCTTTTCTCAACTTTCCCAGAAAGAGAGCATTCCACCTCTTCTAGCTTAGCAACTTCATATGAACGGGAAGATATAACAGGGTAGTAGAAAAATCTCAGGAGAAATCCAGTTACCTCAGTTGGTATAGCTAAAAGATTTCTTCAGACTTCAGGCTATGGGGTCAGGATTATGTTTTTATAATTCTCAGAGGAATACCTTGTCCCTACCACAGGGCCTGGCTCTATTAAGTAAGTGATAAACGTGTGTAGAAAGAAAGAGGAAGGGAAGGAAAGAATCATGTAATACAATTAGAGAATAAAACAGACTCAGACTTCTTAAAATTCAGGTGAGGAACCAAACAAAATGAATAATCAATACTGTTTAAACATAAACATTTGATTTATTTCTTACAAATGTCTCTAAGGTGAATTGGACTTCTGTTGCAGCTTTTCTGTCTGCCTCTTCCTCTTGCTTGGCACATCCCTGCCCATCTTCCAATATTAGCTTAAATATTACTAACCTTTTTGTTTTTCTCCCAGCATTTGGGATGTTTTACCCATATATTATACCTTTCATACATCTTAACAAATTTTTACTGCATTGTAATTTTAACATATCTTGCTATCTTGCCTCCCAAATAAATAGAAGACCATTGAGTCCATTGACACAAGTTTCATTTGTATTTCTGATATAGATGTCTGTGTCCTCACCCAAATCTCATCTTGAATTATAGCTTCCGTAATTCACATGTGTTGTGGGAGGGACCTGGTGGGAGATAACTGATTCATGGAGGCGGTTTTCCCCATACTGTTCTTGTGGTAGTGAATAAGTCTCACAAGTTTTGATGGTTTTATCAGGGTTTCCCTTTCTGCTTGGCTCTCAATCTCTCTTGCCTGCTACCTTCTGCCATGATTGTGAGGCCTCTCCAGCCATATGGAACTACGAGTCCATTAAACCTCTTTTTCTTTATAAATTACCTAATCTCGAGTATGTCTTTATCAGCAGCATGAAAACAGACTAATACATTTTTATCCCAACACCTTGCACTGTCTGGTGAGGGAACATATTTAACAAGTATTTGTCGAATACAGAAATATGTTTTATTTGCTTCATTTTAATCTCATATGACAGAGACCAAGAGATCACGGAGGATATATTTGCTTCTTCTTCACTGGCAGATGAACATTTTGTAAATTACCACCTGGAGTAATTTAAGATTACATTATGCAGTTCCCTTTACAATGAGTATGGTTATGTGACTAAATTCAGGTTAATGGTATATGCCTGGACATTTCATCAATGATCCCCAGAAAGTATCCTTAAGGGAGATAATACATCCTTCTTGAATTCCTTCTTTCTGTTGGCTGGAATGCAGATACGCTAGAACACAAAGAGGCCTCTTCCAGATGTTGATGTGGCAGATCAAATGTACACATGCCCTTGATGACAGACTGCATTTGTTTACATAGGACAAACATAAGCTTCTATCTAAGCTTAAACAACGATGGCTTAGGTTGCTTTACCCCTCACAACTAAAACTAAATCTTAACCATTGAAATAAATATCAAAATAATTTCTTTAAGTATATATTTTTGGTCATTGGTATAGGTTGAATTTTGTCCCTCAGGAGTTCATATGTTGAATTCCTAACCCCAGTACCTCAGAATGTGAGTTTATTGGAAATAGGATCATTGTAGATGTAATTAGTTAGGATGAGGTCCTACTGGAGTAAGGTGGGTCACTAATCAAGGAAGACTGGTGTCCTTATAATAGAGAAATTTGCAGACAGACATGTACTCGAGAGGAGGGCTATGTTGAGATTGCAATTACGCAGCTACAAGCCAAGGACCTTCTAGAGCCTAGGAGGGAGGCTTGGAACATATCTTCTTTTACACCTTCAGAAGCAGCATGACCCTGCTGATACTTTAATCATGGATTTCTTGTGTTTATTGATATAGTAAATTTCTGTTGTTTAAGTCTCTCAAATTGTGATAATCTGTTATAGAAGCTCTAATAAATGAATACATCCATTTCTTCCCTAGTAATTTAAGATGAAGAAAGATCGTTACACAATTAAAAATAAAACTAATTTACCTTAGCATTATTATATTAATGTGTAATAACGAAATAATGAATAACTACATTAAAATATGTACAGGTAAATACAGTAGTCCCTTCTTATTTATGGGGGGGTATGTAACAATACTCCCAGTGGGTATGCCTGAAAATGCACACAGTACAGAATCCTACATTTATCATGTGTTTCCTATACATATCTGCCTAGAATAAATTTCAATGTATTAAAAAATTAAACATAGTAACAGATTAACAACAATTACTACTAATAAAATAGAACAATTAAAACAGTATACTATAATAAAACTTATGTGAATATGATCTCTCTTAGATATTTTCTGTAACATTTTCAGACTGTGGTCCACTACAGGTCACTGAAGCTGCAGCAAGTGAAACTGTGGATAAGGGGGGACTGGTATAATAGAAATATTATAGTATAGTCAATCCTCAATCTTCAATGCTTCTTTTGACCATTTCCCCCACCCCAACTAGAAAATGCCTTTAATTCCCTTCGCCCCTCATTAACCTTCAGCATGACATTAGTTATATCACCTGCATCCTTGTATGGAATTACTAAATAGTAAGAAGTTAAGCAAAAATGTATAATGAATGTAAGAAAGCAATGGCTCTGTGCATGCTACCATTAATATAGTGACACCTGTATAAATTACATTTAGGTCCAGAAAAAAAAAAAACACTACAGTGATTCTGGTTCTTTAACTTAGATTACTCAAATATTATGTTCTAATGGTTATTAGATTTGTTTGCCATCTATTGTAACAATTACATTATACATAAAATTTAGCAACAACATAAGCAACATGATCCTTCAAAAGAGCTCTACAAGTTACCCGTTTTCTTATTAATCTAAAAGTGTAGTAGAGAGAATAAGTGCAGTAATGAAAGCTGTGTGTTGTAAATAATCCAATGTTGCATCCTCCACAGTGATGTTGTCCATGAACTCTGAATGTAAATTGTACATTACTTTGAAATAACTATGCTAGCAAAACAGATTTAGTTCCAAGCCAGGTGTTTTCTTAAATATGTTAGATGCTTTTTTTTTATTTTGCAACTTTGTTAAATATACTTTGCTAAATATATTTAAATGAATCTTTGCTTTTGTGCACAGAGCAAATCTAATATGTTGCTTCATAGTGTGTTGGAGAAACATTTTTATTTCTTGCCAAATGAGATCATTTATGACATACCTGACAAGACTTTTTCTTGAATCATGCCTGAAGCCATGGCTGAACCATGGTCTAAGCCAGGTAGCTGTATTTATCACTTAAATGTATTGCCTTATATTAAATTGATTTTATATATTATATACATATGTTATTCTAAATAATGGTAGCTTTTATAACATTTCTATGAAAATTATTCCTAAGAAAAGTAATATTTGAGGGAAGATGCCTAAAGTTCTATAGTCAATAAAACTCTAATTCAATAAGGAAAGGAACTTCATTCATCTTTTTACACCTTAAATATCTAGACTGCCATGACAAAGTAACACAAACTGAGTGACTTAAGCAATAAAAATGTATTGTCTCACAGTTCTGAAGGCCACCAGTCTGAAATCAAGGTGTTGGCAGAACCACACTGCCTTTGGAGGTGCTAGGGAAATTTCTGTTCTAGGCCTCTCTTCTAGCTTTTGGTAGTTTCTTGTATTTGCATATTGTTCTTCATCTGTGTGTGTCAGTCTGTTTCCAGATTTGCCCCTTTTTGTAAGAACACCAGTCATATTGAATTAGAGCCCACCTGAAAGATTTCATTTTAATTTGAATATCTCTGTAAACGTCCCATTTCAAAATAACATCACATTCTGAGGTACTGGATGTTAGGACTCCAACATGTCATTTTTGGGGGACATAATTCAGCCCATAACACTCTCTACATCTGGCATGATGGTTGACATGGAGCTTACATCCAGTAAATGTCTATTAATAGATACGCAAATGAATTATGGGAGGGAAGATAATTGAATTAAATTCACACATAAATCGTGAATCCTTTGTTCTACATTTTAAACAAATGATCATCTTTTCTTTGCATAACCAGAAGAAATAACATATTGGACCGTGGCAGAACCAATCCATTAGGGTAAGTCAATGCATTCATTGATATTTTCTATGTTATACTTGTTCAATATATGATGATTGAACAAACTTGAATTTACTATAAGCTCATTTATCTTTTCTACACCATATGTACAACTTGCAGATTTTGTGAATTAAATGGTGATACGAATAAATTTGTGTTTTGAGATTTTAATCCTGCATAATTTGCTTTAAATCAAGAGAAAATTTAGGAGTAAAAGCAGCAGAGGGTATATTTCTGTATATCCATCATGCTCAGAATCCTGCCTAGTGTGGAATGCAATGGTGTAATTTGATGAGCCTTTTCTTGTGTTGCCTCCATAAAGACAGTTCTGAAAAGCTGTATTTCTTCTTGTATTGATTTTTAGTGTCTGTAAAAACTTTACAGTAGTGATTTATCAAGCCTTCTACTCTCTTTATAGTTAATTATCTCAATTACCTATGAAAAAAGAAGGGTTCTACCCAAATATAACTTGCGTTGTATCTGATGTTTTATCAATTTTACAGATCAATAGGTATGTCAAGATTTCAGAGTGTACTTAACTATACTTTTATCAGTATTAGGTAAGGCTATATAGATAGTCTTTGGTAACTCATGAGTGTGGAGTTGAAGTAGGGATATGACATTACTATTAGGTTACTGAAAAGTCAAAAATCTTTCAATTAGAGGTAAAGAAACTGAAATTAACACATGATCAGGAAGTCAGGTGTTTAGCCTGGCTTATGGAAACCTGGAGTCAGGTGTTGAATGCCAGCAGAACTCTCTCTTTTTATTCATTTCTTTTTAATACTCACTGTTCTTTTTGTTTCTGTCTCTCTATTAACTTCTTTCTTTTGTGCTGATGACTTGTGTCCTTCATGTGCAGAAACATGATGGTTAATAATAGATTTGACCCAAACCTTCCACAGTTTTTACCAAAAGCAAATCAAGGAATGATTCTCATTTTCGTGTTTCCTTCCTTCCTTCCTTCCTTCCTTCCTTCCTTCCTTCCTTCCTTCCTTCCTTCCTTCCTT
>NC_045436.1:17797580-17845897 GCF_002776525.5 Piliocolobus tephrosceles | reverse complement strand
CTTCCTTCCTTCCTTCCTTCCTTCCTTCCTTCCTTCCTTCCTTCCTTTCTTTCTTTATTTCTTTTTTCTTTTCTTTTCTTTTCTTTCTTTTTTTAGACAAAGTCTCATTCTGTCACCCAAGGTGGGGAGCAGTGGTGCAATCTCAGCTCACTGCAACCTCCACCTCCCAGGTTCAAGTGATTCTCCTGCCTCAGCCTCCTGAGTAGCTGAGATTACAGGTATGCACCATCACGCCAGGCTAATTTTTCTATTTTTAGTAGAAACAGGGTTTCACCATGTTGACCAGGCTGATCTCGAACTCCTGACCTCAAGTGACCTGTCCATCTTAGCCTCCCAAAATGCTGGGATTACAGGCATGAGCAACTGCACCTGGTCTCATGTTCTATTTTTTAAAATTTCCTAGGGAAAAATCGTTCTAGGGAAAATTTTCCATTGGTCAGAATTGGTCTATGTACTTATTCCTGATCATCAACCATGGCTGGGAGGTGGGGTCCCATAAAATCATGGAGACTCCTGGTCCAGCCATACAGAATAGTAGGAATAGCCATTTGCAACAGAAGTAATTGAGTTATTTTCCTAGAATGAAAGGAACTGAGAACTAAAATACTGTGATTTCCACAGAAACAAACCAATCCAAAACTCTATTTTAAAAACTCTGTCATTCTGTAAGAAGTCTTGTACTAGATCCACAGGAAATAAAACATTAAATGTCACAGACCCTAACCTCAAACAATGTGCAAACTTTTGTGAGGATGGAGTAAGAGAATGGAGCAAGCATAATTATCGAACATCTATAGGGCAAGGAGGACATTTCTTCTCTATTCCTTAAAATAATCCTGCAGAAATATATTTGTTTAACTATATTATAGGCAAAAACAACAAAAAAACCTATCACCATGAAATGACTTTACATAGAACAGTAGATGGGTTCAAAGGAAGGAGAGAAATCACATTTAAGAGAAACAGGAAAGGTTTCATGAGGAAGGTAATATAAGTCTTTAGAGAGAAGTACTATTTTTTGATGATGATAATGTTACCAAGAAGTGTGGCGGTCCTTGGTTCTTGTCTTCTTGGAGGAAAGAATTCAGCCAAGAAACCAATTAGTAAAACAAGCAAAGGGCTTATTAAGGAAAGAAGAGTACACTTCAAGAGAGGAATGGACTGACCGGGCTGGGAACAGCCCTGAGAGTTCTCTGTTGGTTTTTTATTATGCTGTACTATTTCTTTAAGTTCCTGCCTCTGTCTCCAGTTTCCTCCTTTGTCTTTGTCTACTTTCCGAATTCTGTCTAAAGTATTTGCCTTGTCCCTGCCTAGTTCCCTCCCAGGTCTGTGGGACTTCCCCTTGATGCACATGTGTGGGCACAGGTGATCATTATGACTCTTACCCAACAGCAGGGCAATATTGCTCATTACCACCACTCCAGGAAGGTTGTATAGTGGTTAAATCTGTCCTTATTGATCTTGTGTATCTCTTAGAATTCCATTTTGCCCCACTTCCCTTCTCAGCATGTAACTAGTGACATTCTGACAGTTTAACTGCAGAATGGACAATTACTGGGCATCATAAGGGGCATTTTGGGTGTTGCTTTTTGCATAGGAATTTTCTCTCCTTTCTGCTTATATCTAGCATGCATATTTTGGGTGGTCTCTGGGGCGTGGGATTTTCCAGAGCTTCCTACCCCAGGCGCTTTCTTTCCTGCTCATGGCTGACTATCTACTTATTCTAACAATAAGATTATAGACTAAAACCCTGGGGTTAAGAACCATGTTGTATATTTGGGCAAAAATGAATTATCCAATAGAAGTTGAGTATTGAGGCAAGTCAAGAGTAGGAAAATAGTTTAAATTACCTTTAGTTATTTTAATAGGAAAACAATATTACCCTACTTTTAACAGATAAGGATAAATAGACACAAATATAAATATGTAGGTGAGATAAGAAGGTTCCAAGATTCTTTTTGATTTTCTATTCAATAAAGGAATTCTTAGCAAGGCTGTGGCTTCTCTGTTAGTCATTTTAAAAGTAGAAATGGCATTGAGATTTATTGATTAATCATGTGCTATGGAACAGATTCTGATATTTTAATTATCTCAGTTTGATGTTACAGAAAGACATCTTAAAACAAATTGCATACCGATTCTTAATTAACGATACTATAATATGGTTTATTACTGGAGTTGTACTGAAGATACATGGAGGCAAAATGAAATATAGAGTTATACAAATCTTTTCAAATAATAAGTACTATAAATAAAAGATAAGTGTAATCAACTAGTCTGAATTAACTTGATAATTACTTTATGACTCATTTTGGCATTATCACTGTTTTCTTTATTTAGTAAAATATTTGGTTAGTTTTAAGAGTTGAAGTAATGTGTTAGCAAAGTTAGTGAAATTGCAGAAACAAATCATCTAACCCTCAAAAAGTCACATGAACGATGGAAGCTAACTTGTAACAATGGGCAGAGCCATTTGCTACTGGAAGGATAATCAGCCTCACTGAGTCAACTTAGATAATAATCTTAGTTAAGATTGTCAATTTAATGAAAAAATGGCATGCATCTTCTGAGTTGTAAGTAAGAATTGTCCTTATTAACATCTGGAATTGATAAGCATATTTTTGTTCAGCAAGCAGAGAATTACTTTTGTGAATTACATATTTCCTCAGGCCACTCAGCCTTCGGAGGCAACCAAGGGCTTATTATGCATGGTAATTATAATTTGATTTGATTCAAAATTTCAACCATGTTTGGGATGATCTTCCGAAATAGCCCCCAGTCTCTTACACTTCACAGTTGATGTTGGAATGCTCTAGTCTTGTAGTCTTTTTGATTATTTTTTCTGCTTGCTCTGTTGCCGCTAGTTTCTTTAATCCCAATGAGCTACTCAACAGCCCTCATTAGGATGAGAACGTTTATTGACTTAGAATGTATTTGTAGCCTCAAGATGGAACTGTCTCTGTTTCTCCACTTTCAAAAATTCAGTACTAGTGTTCATAGACGTTACCTTTCGTTCATTCCAAATTTCCTTCACCATTTCTCTCAGAGGTCCATAGACTCCTTGCAGACACAGAATGTTCTGGGAACTGCATTAAGTGTGACTACAAATTGCCCCTTTCTTTGAGATTCAAAATAAATGTAAATTTGGTCTTTTCAGTCGTTTTTCTACACAAAGAAGCAGCCCTATCTTAAATGCCATTGGTAGAAATGAACTACGACAGAATATTGACTCTGGATATCTGAACATATTTCATTTTAAACCATAAATCAACTACCACATAATGCGAAGTGAAGTTCAGAGGGTGTCAAGCATGAATCGAAGATCATAACAGGCCTTCATAGAAACCGTCTGACTGTAGCAGGCAGTCCCTTCATTATACCTGTCCCCAGTCTCAGAATTGTGGCACAGTTAAAAAGTGTTTTGTTTTGTTTCTTTATTACCTTCTTTCATACATTAGGAGCACTCAAAATTACCTAATGTATCACTCAAGTGAAAAAAAAAAAAAAATCAGGATAACCCACTAAGTCTTAACTAAGTTTGGCTGCCTTTTAAGTACTATGTTAATATTGGTGATGCTTTTCCAGAAACAGAACTGCTTGACCTCTTTCTTCTTTATTATAAATAACAAAGGATAATGAATCTGGCAGAACTAATTTTAAATGAGAACAAAACAATGATTAAAAACCAAGTTAATTTTGCATTCATCGTTTGATGTTGAAAATGCACTAATAAAATGACTGCAAATTAGACATTGTAAGACAAGATAAACAAGCAAAATGAGACTCATCTGTCTCAGTTGCAAAATGAAATGCTCAAATCCATTGCCTCTATCATTTTGTATTTATGTAATACTGATCACATCAAACATTATTCTGTTTAGAAATGACTTCATATGTGAAACAATGAGAAACAGTGGAACTGTTTATAATTCTAGACTTCCCTTTGGAGTAGAACTAACAAGTGTAATACAGGCTAAATAGATAGTATCAGTCATTTGTGTTTTTGTTTCTTGGTTATGATTTCAAGACGTGTCATGTCTGGATAGTTAACCATGTAATTTATAATCCAAACCAGGAAACTTTTGAGATTGAAAGAAGAAACTACTTATGATTATATTGGGGCAATATGCATCTACCCTGAGTAAACTAGGACAAACAGAAACTTTATGGCATTGTGTAATGAGGCTTTATTGTATTTAGCTACTTTTGTTTTAACAGTTTTTTTATATTTTAATTTATGCAAAGATGCAGACAATTACAGAACTAATCAGTTAGCAATTTCTACCCTGTCTCTGTACACGTTTCATTGCTTTTTTTCTTCTATTATTATTAAATTTCAGAGTTCTTTGAGCATAAAAGCTTTCATTCTAATAAATAGTACATTTCTATTTGGTGTCAATAATACACATACATAAACACTTATCTTCTTTCATGTATTTATTTTGTTCATATTGCAAGACGTCTTTCAGTTCAAAATATAAACACATATTTTTTATTGCTTATGTCTCTAGTTGTTTTTATAATATTGTTGACTCAGGTACATAAAGAAATGATCAGTGGGTTCATGATATGGTATGGCTCTGTGTCCCCACTAAAATTTCATGTCAAATTGTAATCCCTGGTGTTAGAAGTGGGGCCCAGTAGGAGGTGATTAGGTCATGGAGGTAATTTCTTATGGTTTAACACCATTCTCCTTGGCATTGTTACTGCGATAGTGAGTTCTTGTGAGATCTGTTTGTTTAGAAGTGTGTGGCACCTCCCCACGACCTTGCTTCTGCCCCAGCCACGTAAAACGTGCATATTTCCCTTTCACCCTCTGCCAGGATTGTAAGTTTCCTGAGGCCTCCCCAAAAACATAAGCCACTATGCTTCCTGTACAGCTTGCAGAACCAGGAGCCACTTAAACCTCTTTTCTTTATAATTTTCTGAGTCTCAGTTATTTATTTATAGCAGTGTGAGAACAAACTACTACAGTTATTGAAGAGAATTACAGAATAGGAAGTGATTAACAAATTTAATTCTTATTGAGAATTATTATTTGCAAGCACTAAGTCACAAACTTGTGCAGATACTATCTACTTTTTGTCCTTAAAAATGATGCTTTGAGATAGGTACATTATGTTAATTTTCCCATAGAAAACCTGAAGTGAAAAAAAAAGTTTACTCCAAATCAGAGCTTTTAAAAGTGAAAATGGCATATAGAAGCAGGTTCTTACCCTTACTATTGTGCTTTTTTTCCACATTTTTATAGAACCTGTATGTTGTATGCAAATGGCAAATTCTATATATAACTCTAAAACCTAAAATAGAAGATGGCATTAAAAAGTCAAATTAGTGTTACAATAGCCTTGAAAATAATTATGTAATATATTGATCACAATATAAAGATGGAATATAAACTCAAGTTATTACTTTAGTACACATGAATATGATTAGACAATTCATCAATTTGTTCAATAAACAATTACACAACTAATATCCATTAGGAAACAAATTTTAATAGTCATGTTTCTTGTTTAAAAAATTGTGCTTCACAGAACCCACAAGTTGTTGAGGTAATA
The DNA here is from genome assembly GCF_002776525.5 of Piliocolobus tephrosceles. NCBI lineage: Eukaryota > Metazoa > Chordata > Mammalia > Primates > Cercopithecidae > Piliocolobus > Piliocolobus tephrosceles. Next base: position 17,840,336 of record NC_045436.1, on the reverse strand, counting down.
GAGAAAAGTTTTCTGTCTTAAAGTTTAGTTTCAATGTCAGGGGTTTCCCAGAAATACTAGAAATAATTTCACCTGTTTCAGCTCATAACAATACATAATAGAGCCTAATACACCAGCTTTTCGCAGTCTAGAAGACAACAAAGTTTATCTGAAATCTCAACTTGGACTGGAGGAACATATTATTTTCAACCAACTATTTTGGTAAATATTTTGTTTGGGCAAGTATCTTTTCATCCTGAAGAAATATTAATATATTATTTATTATTTATTAGGTACTAATAATTAACAACCATTATTGAGGTCTGTCTCAATGGTGGCCCATTTGTTAAGAGCTTATTGTTACAGAAAGTCATCAGTAACATCATCCAAAACCACCCTCAAATTGTAGATGCCACACATCTAAGGCAAAATCCTAAAAAGGAAAGTCTTCCATGTTTCATTTATTTTAGATCCAAAGAGTTCTTCTCATTTACATTTCCCTTGGTCTTTGGACATTTGTTTCTGAACCTCCTCTTGTTCAGCCTACTTTCTAGCCTTGCTGCTATGCTATGCTTATTACTGTACTAAAACTAGGTTACTTTATACAAATAACCAGATGCATCCTCTAAGTAGATTTCTAAGGACTGCCAGTAATGTTTCCTGAAACAGTCATGCATTAGGCGTGTGTGTGAAGTCTGAGACAGTTGATCACAGGGTTGTTCTTCCCACCATATGAATCAGAAGTTTGTTATTCCTTATTCTGCTCTTCACTATATTATTAAATGTTAAGAAATGCTTGGGAGGAAAGGTTGTTAATTAACAAAAGACACTGGAGAATAGGTCACCCAAAGGGTAGGGAAGCCAATTAACTGGAACAGTGAGAACCATTGTGTGTTCAACTCCAGAATTGTGCTGAAGCAGGCACCAAATAACAACACTCACAAGATGACAAAATATAAGGTGGGAAGAGAGTCAGACGCAAGTAGAATTGTAAAGGGCAAAGCAGAAATGAAAGGTCAATCCCTACAGAGCAGGTTATTTACAGAAGTCAGTAAAGAGAAATATAGGCTTATAGTAAGAAATAACTAATGAAAAATGGAGAGAGCTTCCCCCTCTGCCCAAGGAAAATGTAACACATTTATTACTTAAAAAATGAAAAACTGTCAATAGTTGAAAGTGACTTTGTCAAAATTAGTAGCATTATTACAATATATTTTAAGTCCATATGGCTCAGATTGTCAATTGTACCCTGTACTAAGCTGGAAACTAAGGCTCTTGGGCATTTTTTTCTATCCCAAGTAAGCAATATGAACAAGCCAAAACAGTTCTGTGTGTGTATCGAATGGCTCCCACCGAGTATGTAAGAATTTTCAGATCAAATATCTTTATAATTTTTAACAGTTGTGAACAATCTGTATCCCTTTTCAGTTTCACTCCTCACTGATGCCTCTAGCCTTGCAAGCCGAAGAGCCTGTAGAGATTTCTGTGGAATAAACCTGTCCATCAGGAGACAGAATCCAATACATTAATTTCATTAACACCTTCTCTAAACAACTGGCCTAAACAATAATTATTAACAGAATGAAGATAGTTGTTAGTGTAGACTTTTTTAGAGAGATAATTTAACATGAGAAATCGTGTGTTTTTAAACCTCATGATATGGTATGGCATTGTGTCCCCACCAAAATCTCATGTCAAATTGTAATCCCCAGTGTTAGAAGTGGGGCCCAGTGGGAGGTGATTGGATCATGGTGGCAGGGAGGCTAGGCTGGGAGGCTAGGCCAGTCACTCTCTTTGTCACGTTTTTTGACCTGCGTTATATCTCTGGCAGCTGATTAGATTGTGTCCACCAGATTAAGGGTGGATCTGCCTTCCCTAGCCCACTGATATTTAATCTAAAAATGTCAAAAAAAAGGAATACAGTGTTATTGTGGGTATTGATAAGGGGTATCCATTTCATATTTTTACATTCATAAAATATCTTACAAATGATGAAGTCAAGGAAGTTCATAAGTTATATACATAAAAAGTCACACATTGATTGCCTAGTCCAGCCAGGTTAACTTATACAGAGGTATGAGCTATAACCTCTGTATTTGAAGTGCTTACAATTGACTTAGGGAATTACTTAACAAAAAACAATTACAAATAACACAAGGCAGTGGTTTATTAGATATTTTTGTAGTTTATACCATAAACCCTGTAAATTCAGAAGAGAAGGAGGTCACCAGGGATTTTGATGACCAGAGAAAAATTGGTGAAAATGTGAAACTGAAAGTTGTGCATTAAAGGCTACGTTGAATTAGGGTAGGTGGTAATAAGAAGAGCAGTCTAGAAACATGAATGAAATCACAGAAGCAAAAGTGAAGATGTTTTGTAGTGGGAAACTGAAAACAGCACTCTGAGGTCATGGTATTATTGGATAATGACAAATCTTCCAAATCAGGTGCAGGAATTAACAATGACTTAAATGCAGGAATTACTCTTAGATGTAGGTTAAAAGCAGAACTAGTCCACACACACACGCACGCACGCACACACACACCACAAGTTGAAAAGTGGATCTTAGCGAGATCAGGACTCATGAATCCCCCCCACCATCACTGACTCCTCCTGCTCCCCCATATCTCTTGGTGGAGGATAAGATTCTGTCTTTCCATTTCCTCCACATCCTTCTTCTCCCACTTGGGCACCAATCAAATGAGACCTATCTATCTCAGAGGAAGGACTAAACCATGTGGAAAATGCTCTATGAGCTATAGTAAGTTGATCTGTGCATATATTGTATTAGTCAGGTTCTCTAGAGGGGCAGAACTAATAGGATATATATATATATATATATAATAGAATATATATAATTATATATATATAGGGAAGTTTATTAAGTATTACCTTACACAATCACAGGTTTCCACAATAAGCCATCTGAAGGTCTGAGGAGCAAGGAGAGCCACTCCCAGTTCCAAAACTGAAGAACTTGAGGTCTGATGTTCGAGGGCTTGAAGCATCCAGCATGGGAGAAAGATGTAGGCTGGGAGGCTAGGTCAGTCTCTTTTTCATGTTTTTCTGCCTGCTTTATATCTCTGGCAGCTGATTAGATCGTGCCCACCAGATTAAGGGTGGGTGTCCCTTCCCCAGCCCACTGACTCAAATGTTGTCTCTTTTGACCACACCCTCACAGACACACCCAGGATCAATACTTTGTATCCTTCAATCCAGTCAAGCTGACTCTCAGTATTAACCATCACATGTATTAAGATTTAGGGACTACTTTTTCGCTATGAACTCTCTTCTTCCTAGTTTCTTTCTTGCTAAAGGAGCCAAGAAAGTTTGATGTTGCTATACTTGGTAGTGTTCTCTTGTTCCTAGTTCTCCTTTTCTGAGGCAAAGAAAAACCTTCATGGTTTCACCTTAGAAGTGAGTAGCTGTAAAGGAAGCTTAATTAAGGCAAAAATCTAAAATGTGTTTGTTTAGTATTATATATAAGCACATTCAATGAGGTCCATATGTGAGCAAAAAGTAAAGAGTGCAAATGCTTTTAGTAATTGCTTTCTTTCTCTGATTAACACATCCCTAACAATAGCTAACAATATACATTTGACCTTTGAGAATTACATCCCCTAACTTCCCTTGTTTCATTCTCTAGCTCTCTTGATACCATCTCTTCTTTTTCTTCTTCTTCCTTTTATTTTACTTTTTTTGTCTCTTTTCTGGAAATATGTTGAACATCTATTTTCTTGGGTGCTTTCACTAAGCTACAGTAAATACATTCAATGCTATTTCTATTTATTCAAATTCTACAAATATGGAATTCTGACTACAGCTATCTTTGTCATTTCATTGTGTCCTTCCATTTCAATTATTTACAGTGCACTTGCCTGACCCCACACTCACTTTTTATCAAACTAGAATTAATATGTGGATAGGATAGGCTATAGCGAATAAACTATTGTATTAGGGTTCTCTAGAGGAGCAGAACTAATGAGATATAGGCCTATATGAAGGGCAGTTTATAAGCAGAATTGACTCACACGATCACAAGGTAAAGTCCCATGATAGGCAGTCTGCAAGTTGAGAGGCAAAGAGGCCAGTGGTGGATCAGTATGAATCCCACAACCTCAAAAGTAGAGAACCTGAGAGTGCAGCCTTCAGTCTGTGGCTAAAGGCCCGAGAGTCCCCTGGCAAACCACCAGTGTAAGTCCAAGAGTCCAAAAGCTGAAGAACTTGGAGTCCAGCGTACAAGGGCAGGAAGCATCCAGCACAGGAGAATGATGAAGCTCGGAAGACTCAGCAAGTGTAGTCCTTCCAGCTTCTTCTGCCTGCTTGATTCTAGCCACGCTGGCAGTTGATTACATCTCCTTTGGCAATACCATCACAGACACCCAGTAACAATACTTTGCATCCTTCAAGCCAATCAACTTGACACTCAGCACTAACCATCACACTATGTTTCTGGTAGTTTGTTGTAGAAGGACTTTCCGGGAATGGTATATGACATTTATCTTAAGAGTAAATTGGTAATGCAATTACCACTAAAATAGAAAGTGTTAGCTTTGGGATCAGTTCTCAATTATCAACTGTCCATCTTACAGGCTGATTTAACTCCAGGTGTGTTCCAAATTCTCTTGTACTTTGATAAGCTTTTAAAATACATTGTTGGCTGGGCACAGTGGCTCACACTTGTAATCCCAGCATTTTGGGAGGCCAAGGCAGGTGTATCACCTGAGGTCAGGAGTTCGAGAGTAGCCTGACAAACTTGTGAAACCTCGTCTTTACTAAAAATACAAAAAAATTTAGCTGATCGTGGTGATGCACACCTGTAATCCCAGCTACTCAAGAAGCTGAGGCAGGAGAATTGCTTGAACCTGGGAGGCAGAGGTTTCAGTGAGCCGAGATCGTGCCACTATACTCCAGCCTGAGCGACAGAGCAAGACTCCATCTCAAAACAAAAACAAAAATAAAAATAAAGATAAAAATTAAAATAAAATAAAATACATTGCTTTTGGACCGGGAACATGTCTTTTTCAGTTCATTGATGTGCTCACTACTTGTGGTCCCATCCACCAGCCTGCTTCATTTATTTGTGTGATTTGTCTGCTGATAACAGAGTAATTGAAGTTAGGTCTTCTTCTTCCACTTGGTGGTATGTGCTTAGGAATATTATTTTGACGTCAGTTCTTTTTTTTCTGAAATACAAGACTGAAAATAGGTTCATTTGAGGATCTAAATTATTCAGTTTCTTATATATGTGCTTTTCTTAGAAGTCATCAATGTTCAATCTCTCACAAAAATGTGTAAACATTTATAAACGCATTTATATTTACATAGAGCCCATATTTCCGTTATAGTAACATATTTCACAAACTATTTTCTCTCTTGAAAAGTTGCAGTTGGCTTTATTTGCAGTTGTTTCTTTGACAGATGAATTCCTCCTTGCCTCTCAACTAAAAGCGTCTCTGAGGCAACAGTGACCTCCTAAATTACCAAATCTTTGCCTTTTTTCTTTCATGTCACTTAGCCTTGCTATTATCTATGGCCAAACATTTTTCCTAAAGCATTGAAAGATCACATGCTTAGATTCAGCATTTTTTAATAGGAAGAATAAAGAAAAGTAGTATGTATTACCAACTATGTTTCAGGCCTCCTTTTAAGTTATTTACGTGGATTAACTCATTTGTTTTTCAAAATAATCTACTGTAGTAGATAATACTAGATACTGTTATCATCGTCTTAGAGAAAACTGAGGCACAAGAAGTTTAGTGCCATGCTCAAGGCATTGCAGTACATAAATGGTGCAGACAAATTACTTAAATTTAGGATATATACATATATAGTATATATAAATATATATGTAGTCTGCTGCAGTCTTTTAGTCTGTTGAAGATATACATATTCATTTCAAATTATATGTAAAATATATAATATACATATATATACATGTATACACATACAGTTGTAGACAACAAAGAACATTTTGGGTCATTTGTGGTAATTAGGAAATAACTGTTAATGACAAAAGACAGCTAATGCATTTAACAATAGAGGAATTTATCTGTGCAAGAATGTGTTATTTAGGCGGGGTGCAGTGACTCATGCCTGTAATCCCAGCACTTTGGGAGGCTGAGGCAGGCTGATCACCTGAGGTCAGGAGTTCAAGACCAGCCTGGCCAACATGGTGAAACCCTATCTCTACTAAAAATACAAAAAACAGCCGGGTGTGGTGGCAGGTATCTGTAATTCCAGCTACTTGGAAGGCTGAGGCAGGAGAATTGCTTGAACCCAGGAGGCGGAGGTTGCAGTGAGCCGAGATTGTGCCACTGTACTCCAGCCTGGGCAACAGAGTGAGATTCTGTCTCAAAACAAACAAACAAACAAAAAAGAATGTGTTATTTAGTGTAAAATTAAAACACAGATTTGGGGATTTGGGGACCTTTGTGTATAATTACGTGGTCTCGCATGAAGTCTCCTAACCAAAGATTGAGAAAGCTGATGTAGCTCTTAGTCACTGTCTCAGCTATCATTATTCACGTTACCTCTTTAGGTTCTTATTTTTTCTTTGTTTTCATGTGTTGATTTAATGTAATTTGCTCTTCACTAGTCCCTCTAATTTTCCATCATACTTTGTTGACACGTATTTGTCACAAACCAATACAAAAGACTAAGAAAATATGTTCATCTACAGTGTTAATCTTGATATTCATGTTTATACAAATTCATTTGGGGGACTCTTAATTGGCTGCAAATGTTCACTGGGCTAAATTTCCCATAAGTATTTTAATGCAAAATTTCTCATTTCATTTGTTGTGCAGATGAAAATTGTAGGCTAGGCATGGTGGCTTATGCCTATAATCACACCACTTTGGGAGGCCAAAGCAGGAGGATTGCTTGAGCCTTGGAGTTTGAGACCAGTCTGGGAAACACAGTGAGAGCCTGTCTCTGCAAAAAGTACAAATATTAATCAAGCATGATGGCACACTCCTGTGTTCCCAACTACTGTGGGGCTGAGGTGGGAGGATTTCTTGAGCCTGGGAGGTCGAGGCTGCAGTGAGCCATGATTGTGCCACTACACTCCAGCCTGGTTGACACAATGAGAACCTGTCTCAAAACAAATGATAAAATAAAAATTGTAAATACCTTTATATTAGTATTGATTTTAAATATCATTTTATATTCATCTGAGTAGTCCTCAGTCAATTTTTGGAGTGCATATAACATATTGTAGAAATCAAATTCACTTCTGTGGAAAATAACTATAAACTGACAATAATAAAGAGATGTAGACAAGTAGAATAAGGCTCTTAAAACTAGAAAAAATTGTAGAGATCCTTTCATTAAACCACCTCTTTTTAACCTCATAAAGTTGTTAAAAGATAAAATATTTACATGATTAAAAAAAACCACCATAAATTTGGTCTTTAGAATTTTAAGGTAGAAAATAAGAAACTTAATAAAAATCAAACAAATAATAAAAAAGAATAATTCAATTTATAGTGAATAAAAATATTTTAAAGGCAAACTCAAAAAAGCATTTCCAACAATTTTAGATCATGATAAGTTATACTGTTACCTGTGCTACCTTTATATCAAAATAACCAGTCAATTCAGTCATAATTGATATCATAATGACAAGAGCTAATTTATTTTCTTCATTTTTTCACTGTAAATTTGACATTTTGTAAAACTTAATACAGACAAAAGACTGAGAAGATGTATAATTTTCTCACACCTATACTGATTATATAAAAATCAGTGCATTTTAGTTTATGAATAAAAAAGTATTTCCTATTTCTTATGGTAATACATAAGTATATTAGTCCATTTTCACACTGATAAAGGCATAGCTGAGACTCAGCAATTTACAAAAGAGAGAGGCTCAATGCACTTCCAGTTCCTCGTGGCTGTGGTGGCCTCAAAATCATGGTGGAAGGTGAGAAGCACATGACACATGGTGGCAAACAAGAGAAGAGAGCTTGTGAAGGGAAACTCCCATCAAGGAAGTTTGGGATCATTTTATTGGAGACACATTAATATCATCAGTTTTAAAGGTGAGATGTGGATACAAATTTGTCAGGTAGACAAAAGCTTCCTGAAAAAGGTAAATGGAGTATGGAGAGATGGAGAGAATATAATAATCCAGGTAAATGGAAAAGCCATAGAAGTGTGTGAGCATGGTGAGTGGAAGGAGCTATAAGTAGTTCAACCTGATTGACACATAAAATTCAAGATGAAGATTGGCATGGATGGAAGTGAAGAAGTAGATTGAAATCTTAGTCTCTTTTGTGCTGCTAGAACAGAATGCCACAGACTAGGTAATTCGTAATGGACATAAATTTATTTTTTCACAATTTTGTAGACTGAGAATTTCAAAGTAAAGATACCTGCATCTGGTGAGGGCCTTTTTGCTGCATTATCACATGACAAATGGCAGAAGGGCAAGACAGCAAACTCTCCAAGTGAAGCCCTTTATAACATTAATCCCTTTGCGAGGGAGGAACTCTCATGACCTCAGCACCACCTATTAAACTCCACCTCCCAACACTTGCATTGCGGATTAAGTTTCAACAAGGGTTTTGGAGGAAACAAAACATTCAAACCATAGCAGTTGGGATTTTAGATTGATGCTATAGGTAATGGAAATCATTAAAGATTTTAGGTGGTGAAGGGACATGATTTTACAAGTAGATTACAAACATCACCTTGGAAGCAGAGAGAAGTATAGAATAAAATGGGAGAACTTTTGAAGAACATAAGATTACTGAATTGTATATTTGCAAGGAATACTGATTGAAGAGGCTCCTGTGGGAAACTAGGGTAAAAGTAAGTTCCAATGCAACGGGAAGATGATTATAAAAGAAGGGACAACGAGATGAATGAATGATGGAGAGAGGAGCTGTGGGTGACTGCCAATGGAATTTATGTGTAATATTTTTCTAAACAGATCTTTGATAAAATTGTTTCAAATACCACTTTCCCATAAGCTGTCTTCTGGTGATGTTGGTATATCTTGAAAGGAATCCAATTTCTTCTTAACATGCAGCAGAAGTCATTCAGAAAAAAAAAAAATAATAATAACATATAATAATTATTTTCTTGAAGATTACTTGTTCTTCCTCCCACTAGGGATTTTACTCATTGTCAAACAAACAAACAAACAGAAAAACAATTTACTTACTACTACATTTTACTCAAATACCTCTAGGTGGTAGATTGGTGTATGATATGTATTTCTGGGGAAATAGATCCACTAATAAAGAGTACTTTGTAGGATTGAATGTTTAGTTTTTTTGTTTAATCTTTTGCTTTTTGTTTTGCTAACTAGACTATGTTCTGAATTAATCAAAGTTGTTTGACAAAGCAATACTTATTGCAGATTGTTTTTGTCAGTTTTGTAATGCTTGTTGACATTACTGCAATGCAATTCTATGATTATATCTTTTGAACCTAAATGTCAGTGAGAATTTAATAACTTTTCCCCTCTGTACTTCTAAAATTGTATAACAGGTGCTTATACTAAACATAAGCTTCAAAGTAAAAACATAAAACAAAAATAGATTATGTTGGGGGATAATTTACTTACATAACTTTAAAGTTCCACAACAGCGATAGCTTCTGGTGAGGCTTACTAGATCAAATCTTAAAAACTATGTTTCTCTCCATATTTTTGCATAGTTTCATAGGAGACCCTTGTTGACATAAAATGGTTGTAGTACTTTTGATAATTCATATCCTGACAACCAAATCGAGAGGAAGAGAGGGACTCCTCACTTAGACTCTTTTTTGGGAATGCTTGGCAAACAGAAACTAAGTTGACTGAATTCTCAAATCTATCAGGGAATACTCCAATGGGACAGATGTATAGGAAATCCCAATTGGTATAATCTAAACAAGCCCCACCCACATTGGTGAAGCCCCACTCTTCTTCAAACTTGGCAGAGAAAAAAGAATTTATGCAGTGTCCTAAAGAAATTCAGCCTTTCCTTTGAAAGAGGAAAACATAGATGCCAGAAAACATAGCCACAAAAATAAGCAAATCATGCTTCTCCCGAATACAGACTGAATACCTACTAAACAAGTGCATATGTATCTAGAAAAATGACCATGGGATAATTTTTACTCCCTTGACTGGGAGTCTATTTGAATTAAAACATGCCAGTGTTTTCTTCTGTAGACCAAACACGTTCTATGACTTGTTGTATAGTTCTTTGCCAAAAACTAAGTGTGCAGTCTGAAATTCAAAACAAATAATTTCCTTCTTGATCCACACTTCAAAGCCTTAGTACTTCATATGATCCTTAAAGAAAAAAAGAAAAAGAGAAAGAAAGATCCTAACTTGCTGGGATCTCTAGTATTTAGCAGCTGTTAAATTTTAATAGATGTCAGTAGGGTACTCAGTTAAAAAGCAACTCAAGAAACATCATAAAAAAGATATAGTCTTTGACATAATAGGAGGTATTTTTTTTTTATAGCTGAAAACAGAATGACAATTTCTCTGTGCAATAAAATAATTTGAAGTCAGGAAAATATTTAACATCATCAAGTTAATATTAAAATAAATGGAATATATTTTGCTGATAAACAAGTCATAGTAAGCATTGCTTCAGTCTTTATTGGCCTAGTTGTATAATCACTAATTTTTCATATTCGGATTCATGTTATTATTTTACAGAAAATTGGGTACTTATGGTAGCCATACAAACTTAAAAGGATAGCAAAGAACCTGAAAGGTTTGGACTTTCATTTGGTTAATGACATATATCAAATCAATCTAGGCTGACTCTATAAGAAAATCAGCCCATTAAATAAAATTTACATTTTTGAAGATTACTCAATTACTTTTTCTGCGTGCCCATCATACTGAAGAATCACATTATTCATATGTTGTCTTATTTTAATGATTTAGGTTCAACTGTCATTATACTTGGATACCTAAAGTGATGAGAAAAAATGAGTCATAATGGAGAAAAAGATGACAAACTTTCTGTAATATAGATGACATATTAACAAGATTAAAAAAAACTCACTTGCTTTGCCAAAGATACTTTTGAATAAGTTATCACTATAAAGTTTGTAGCAGAGCAGTTGCAGTGAACAGGTGTGATGCAAAAGTCAAGTCATTTTCTACTGCTCACATACGGTATGTTTTGCAAATATTCTACCACACTTGGCAATGTGGAAGAATAAATGTACTAAAAGCTTTCCAATATTTTGACAGCTAGCATATAGTACCCAACTGTTAATACCAGTGGAAAATCCAGGAGAAAGACTTTGATTCATTTAAAATTAATTTCAAAATAATGTATGACTGTTATTTTAAAATTATAGAAAGGCAGAAATATTCTAAAGGAATAAAGTTTCTGTATACTTACTTCCCTTGTCCTCCTCCATTTCCATGTCTATACCAAAAGCAATCACTTTTAACAGCTGATGTCTATTTTTCCAGGCTTTCTCTATATGTATATATCACCATTTCCAAGACCTACAAAGTCAAGTGGTTTTTATAAAATCATATATTACATTCTTCTGATTTTCTTTTCTTCAGATATACTAGCTCTAGAAGAAAATCAGAAAATTCTTTCCTTCATTTGTTTCTTTTAAAATCCCAACGGATATTTGTGATAGTCAACTTTACATTATCAATATGAACACTATAATTTTTATATACACTTCATTTCTAAAGCTTTATGCAAATGATATGTGCTCTCTCTATATTTTAATTTCCCTATCTGTTTATAGAAAAGTTATATACTATCTTCTTGAAAGATATGAACTGAGGGATGAATAAAAATAATGGAGAAAATTGCCATATAATAACCTGATGGCAATATTAAAATAAATTCTAATGAGCGTCTTCAAATTATTTTATTGCAATATGCATTATAATTTTCTTTGACAATAAGCATTATATTTGTAGTTACTTCTAGCTGGTACACTTAGGATTACTTTTTATTATCATCTTTGTATGTAACATTTTTTTCATAAGAAATTAAACATTGAAATAACCAATAACATGTAATAAAACTCTCTGTTAGCCTGTGTAATTCCAGATTCTAGAAAACAGTTAGGGGTTGAGGTTCCACATGATGTCAAATCATTACCAGTAAAATTTTAAAGATGATTAAATATAGATTTCTAGTTTTTGCTAATTAGCCCTATTCCTTCCTATTGTGTTCTTGTTTCTGCTAAATAACTTCATGTTGTCATCATTACAATAAAGTTCACATTCTGGTCCTGTTACTCCAGGTCCTTCCCGCCAGCTACTCTTATTCCCAAAGCCCTTTTCCTACTTCAGCCTTGCTTATTTCATTCTCTGTTGTCAATTACCAGCAAAAAGTGATTCCCTGATTTAAAGGAACTTTCTCCTATCCCAATGTTATAGGAACATTGTGGTCAAAGATTCATGATGCCACTGACCTAATTCATGTTTGGTACTTTAGAGAGTGAAGTCCTTGTGAAACTAGAACAGATGTTTTTCTCTAAGACCGAAAATCTAAAATCTTTTCTTTCAGACCACTGGAGGCACATATCTAGGGTAACCAAGGCAGCCACCTTCAGGGTGGTTCAAGCCAGTGTTCTTGGAGTCTGGGTTCTTCAATTCCTTTGTCATGTTTCCTTCTCACGTCTGGCTATACAGCCTTGAAGAATCTTGAGGACGGAATGGACTTAGTCAAGCATTTTAAAATCATTTGCATGCGGTTGCATTAATTTCTACATGCATACATGTTTAGGGAAACAGGTAGAAGAAAAAAAAAGAGAATTTGAAGAAATCATGGTCTCAGTGTTAGTCCTGTTTAAAAAAAACTTTCAGTGATTTCCGTAGTGTCATACTGGAGCAAATTTCAAAGTCTTTCAACCATCAATTCAAAGATAAAACTAGATAACCTGTGTTCATTTTGTGCTGTAGTGAGTATTTTTGACATTTGGAAAATCTTACAAATGTTTAGGAAGTGAGTCAGAGAATTTCCCTGAGAGTACTTTTATGGTATTTATAGGTTAAAGTTACCAGGTAAAATACAGAACACTCAGTTAAATTTCAATTTCATTTAAACTACGAATACTGTTTAGTGTAAGTATGCCCACTACAACATTTGGGACATACTAAAACATATTCATTGTTTTTTGAAATTCAAATTTTACTGAACATCCTATATATTTATTTGATAAATCTGGCAATCCTATTACAAGCTGAGCATCTGTAATTCAAAAATCAAAACCTGAAATGCTCGCAAATCCAAAACTTTGTAAGTATCAACATAATGTCCCAAGTGGAAAATTCCACAACTAACCTCATGTGACAGATAAGAGTCAAATGCAGTCAAAACTTTGTTTCATGCACACAATTATTTAAAATGTATCAGGCTATTTGTATAAGGTGTATATGAAACATGAATGAATTTTGTGTTTAGACTTGATTCCTATCCCCAAGATACTTCATTATGTGTATGGAAATATTCCAAAGTTGAAAAAAATTTGAAATCCAAAACACTTCTGGCTTTAAGCATTTCAAATAAGGGCTATTCAACCTGTGTATGTGGTGGTATCCTCCATATATTGAGGATGGAGAAAGATGGTTCAAGCAACAATAGCTTCTCAAGGTGGCATGTTCAAATTCCTCAAAACAGGGACACATTTGTATGCTACCTTTCCTTTGATAAAAGTATAATAGTTACCATTAAAAGAGAAATGAAAAGGAAAGCAAATATCCCTTACAAATACCAAAATTATTCTAATGATCAATATGAGTCAAGTATTATGTTTTCTTCTTATCATCCTCCTCTTCATAATAATAGTAGCAATAACATTTATAATATAATAATTACAAATAACATTTTTTAAGACAAAGCCTCTCTGTGTTATCTAGGCTGAAGTGCAGTGGTGTGATCACAGCTTACTGCAGCCTTGAACTCCTGGGCTCAAATGATCCTCCCATCTCAGCCTCCTGAGTAGCTGGCACTACAGTTTATGACACAACACCTGGATAATTTTTTTAAAAAAATTTGTATAGATGAGGTCTTGCTGTTACCCAGGCTGGCCTCCAACTCCTGGTCTTAAGTGATGCTACCACCTCAGCCTCTCAAAGTGCTGAGATGACAGGCATGAGCCCCCATGCTCGGCTACAGATAACATTTATTGAAAGTTTTCTGTCAAGCACTTTTAATTAGCTACAACTTTTAATATCTACCCTGTTGGAGTGTATGGCCCCGGAAGGACCATATCTGCCCTGTTCATTGCTCATTTCTCAGAAACCCATGCAGTATCTAATGATAATGGGTAATATGTGTTCAGTGAATGAAAAAACAAATGAATAAATGAGGAAGGAATTATTATTCCGGTTTCACAAATGGATAATGTGAGGTTTATTGATGTTGAGATATTTCCTCCCAAACAGAATTTAAGTTACAGTGCCTAAGCAGAAATTCAAATGTGTTTAACTTCAAAGATGGCAGACTGCTTCAGGAATTAATTCACATCCATAAAGGGCTGGAATTGTTGCTGAAGGGATATTAACTCCTTCTGGCTTATAACATACTAGCTCATATGCAGCCTGCTTGCAAAAACTGTCTCCTAAGAACCTCAAAACAACTATGTAAGGAGGACATTACTATACTAATTTTAGTAAAAAAACTGAGGCATAGGGACTGTAAAACCTAGATCCACACATGAGACTGTCTTTCTCAGTAAAATATATAATAGTACCAGTGTGGTACCTTCATTTGTAAGAAAATATATTGTGTTTCCAGAAAAGAGACATCAGAATAAAATTAGGTTAATTTTTATGTCACATATTTTACATAGAGGTAGAAAATAGAAAATGCCTAACATCTGTGTTCCTAAATCAGCATTTTTTATTTATGTAATATTATCAAATATTAGACATGCCACAGCTAGTTGGGATCCACTTAATTGAAGCAAAGTGCTTTAAAAATGAGGAAATATATATTTTAAAATATTTAAGAACTCAAAAGTTTAAACAGCTACTTAGAAAAATCACATTTCATCTAAGTCTACTGACTATTTCTCTGATACTAAGATACAATGCCATGATGAAGTAGATCATTTCTACAGACTGCTAAACTGAAAAACAACTATTTCAGATCATGCTTTCAGGGCCATAGAGTAGGACAGCAAAGAGAGAAGGCTGTGTTTATAACCCACAGTCCCACAATTCAGTCTCAAAATATCCAAAGATCTTCCTTTCCCCCTTTGCCCACCCACTCATTCCTCTCTAGCCAAAGAGTTTGGGGTTGAAACTAAACCAGAACACATCATCATCATTATTTTTCCCCAAGTTGCTATTTAAGAAGTTTAGACGTGCAGTTGCTTCATGTTGATGATACTTGCTATTCTCCCTTGGGTAAAATAATCGGATGTAGTATTAAGACTGTCACTAAGAATTGTTCATGTATAATTTATACTCACAATTAAAAAGCATTTTTAACCAAGTGTCACAACACAGTGACAACTAAATTAGACTGTGATTTACATTACCTTGTGCTGCTCTTGATTTAGTGTCACTCTAGAAAAATTGACAAACAGCCCATGTAGAGCAAGGCACAGGTCTTAGTCAAGATAGGGCTCACTCCCAGGTGGGAATAAGGTGAGGGATAGCCAGTGCATGTTGCTGCCATTATGATTAATAATTAATATTAGAATATGTACAGCAATAGAAGTACAGCCCTTTTAGTAATTGTACAAGACTACTCTAGATAGACATAAAGTAAATTCTTTTTACAATATAATTAAAATGAAAATGAGTAAGTAACTGTAGAGAAACAAAACATAAATATTTTATTTAATGTCTGAATTTTTTTGTAAAGATGGAATCTTGCTCTGTTGTCCAGGCCTCAAGCAATCCTCCCGCCTAGGCCTCCCAAAGTGCTAGGATTACTGACAGAAGCCACCAAACCTGGCCCAACTCTTTCTTTTAAATATGATGAAATAAAAGTTAAATAATTCAACTGACAAAGTTGGTACTGAATCCCAAAATAGCTTCAAGTGCATTTCCAAAGGGGCCTATTGTCACACCATGAGTTGAAAGAGTTCTAAGGGATTTGTGTGCTTATTTGGGATATGTCTGGCAAAGACTGACTTATTTTTTTTTCATAGAAATTTAAGGATAAAGTAAAATATATAAATTAAAAGCCAAGGATACAAGGCATGAAATAACATGAATATTCTAGAGAAATCACATGACTAAATAAAAGACATCATAATAGAAATGGAAAACAAAACAGAACAAAAATGTGTTGTGGTGGAGGAAGTGACCTGGAATATTAAAAGTCAGACAGAACACTTAGAGGAAACCATATATGACTTAATTTTAACTACTGTTTTAAGTAATGATGAATTTGGGGACTGTAATGGCTACGTGAGCTCCAACTAGACACGTTTATAAGTGACAACTGTAAAATCTGGACACAATATCTTGAAGCAGCTACTAGAATTAAAAAAAATTAATACAAATTCTTCTGTGGTGTCCATGTTCAAAAGAGGAGTTATATTTGCGTTCACTCTTTCTAGCCTGGGAGTAGGGACTATTGGCAGTCATAGATGAGCAGAATCCCTTGTGTGAAAAAAGCCCCAATTATCTGGTCTAGGAAATCAAAATACTGAGTCATGACAACTCTGTTTTCTGGAAAAGGGGGAGGGGAGTATCTAGAAGAAGAATATCTAGAGAGGGCATCCCCAAATTTAATCTGCCTGCATCTCTGATAGACCTCTGAGTCATGCATGTGTACAGCAGGTTCAATGCAGTTTAGCTAAGGCAAAGGATCTCAAGTGAGGACTGAGTTGCTGTCCAAGACTAAGACAAAACAGAACAAACTAACTGAAAATCACTCATGGAAGAAGAGAGTATCCAGTCTCCATGGCTTAATATTCATGATGTCTGTGATAAAATGTAGGCTTATGTGATGTAAGAGAAGCATGAATAAGGAGCTCATTCTCAAAATTAAAAAGAAAGAAAGTGAAGCCATTTCTGAAATAGATGACTTAGACACTGAAATTAGTAGGAAAGAAATTTAAAGTCACTATTTTGACCATACTCAATTATATAAAAGAAAATATTTCTTCACTTAATGAAAGATGAGAAATATAACCAAAGAACTAATAATGATTAAAAAAAACCAAATGAATCTTGATTTTTAAAAATGCAATAGTGAAAGAAAAAAAAAAACGGAAAACAAAATGGCTAAATACATTTAATAGCAGAATGGTGTCAGCAGAGGAACAAGTCAGTAAACCTGAAAATAGATCAACAGAAATTACCCAAGCTATAGAAAAAAAATGCTGAAACGTAAATAAACAGAGCCTCCAAATATTATTAGATACTAAATAACCTAACATAAGTGTCATTGGTTGTCCATCAGGAAAAAGAGGGAAAGGTATAAATATATTTAAAATGTAATGGCTGACATTTTCTAAAATTTGAATAAAGATTTATATTACAGCTTTAGTGAAGAATATTTAAAATGAAAAATATCTGGGTAAGCATAACATTCTGTTTTAATTATTTATTTTATTCTTTCCTTAATTTATTAATACTACATTTTACTGTGTAAAGTAAAACCATAATCATTGTCTTATAAACATTTATAACACATATAAATCTAATACACATGACAACAATAGCCTCAATCATGGCTGGGAATAAACTGACTTATATGGTGCCTAGATTTCTGTATTTTTTAGGAAATGATAGTACATTAATTCTAAGTAGACATTTGTCATAGTTTCTCCATCCTACTATAACAAAATATCATAAACTGGATGGCTTATACATGACAACAATTTATTTCTGACAGTTCTGGAGCCTAGGAAGTTCAAGTTCAACATGTTGGCAAATTTGTTTTCTGGTAAAAGCCAGCTTTCCAGTTCACAGACAGCATGTTCTCACTGTGCCTTCATGTGGTGGGAAGGATAAGAGGTCTCTCTTGGCCTGTTTCATAACAATAATCCCATTCATGATGGCTCTGCCCACATGGCCTAATCACCTCCTGAAGGCCCCACCTCCTAATACCATGACCTGGGGATTGAGATTTTATTGTATGAATTTGTGGGAGACACAAGCATTCAGTCTGCATCAACTGTGAAAATTAAGAACGTAGACTGTAATCTATTATACAACCAATAGGAAATTAATACAGAGAGGTATAGTTTAAAGCCAATCGAGAAATTAAAATTTAATTCTAAAATTTGCACAAACTAAGAAAAGCCAAGGAAGGAAAAACAAAAGCCAAATCGGAACAATTATGAAATAAATAATAAAATAATAGACCCCAATCCAATTACAATAAATTATATTAAATATTAATTAACTGAAAATCGCAATGAAAATGTACAGACCTCATTTTTATCTAAATAAATGAGGAAAAGAATAGAAAATAAAACATAAGTTAGAGACAAAAGAAAAAATCCAAAAATTGAGAACAGAAGAACAATAAAAATAAGTTATTAAAACCAAAGGATCATGGACTCTTGTCAAGGGTGCCAAGTTAATTCAGGGTGGAATGGATAGTCTTTTCAACAAATGGTGACAGAAAATTGGCATTCATATATAAAATAAGGAACCTCTACCTTTACCTTATTCATTACACAAAAATTCACTTGACAATCTTTAAATAAAAGATTGTAGAATCAAAGTGCTAGAATATAAATTGTCAATAAGAAGACATAGTGGAAAATATCTGTGGCACTGTGTTAGGCAAGATTTCTTGAAGATCATAGATACAAACACATGCAATGGAGGGAAATAAATGGTTGAATGGACTTTATCAAAATTAAAATCTATTATTCTTTGACAATTCACAATTTTAAAAAAAAGGCAGCTGGGCATGGTTGCTCATGTCTGCAATCCCAGCAATTTGGGAGGCTGAGGCATGTAGATCACGAGGTCAGAAGTGCAAGACCATCCTGGCCAAGATGGTGAAACCCCATCTGTACTAAAAATGCAAAAAAAAATTAGCTGGACATGGTGGCGAAAGCCTGTAATCCCAGCTACTTGGGAGGCTGAGGCAGAGAATTATTTGAATTCAGGAGGCAGAGGCTGCAGTGAGCTGAGATCACGCCACTGCACTCCAGCCTGGGTGTCAGAGTGAGACTCCATCTCATAAATAAATAAATAAATAAATAGAAATTCAAAGGCTAGGAACAAATGTTTTCAAAACCATAACTGACAAAGGATCATTTCCAAAATATATAAACAATACTTATGATTCAGTAAGACAACTCAATTTAAAAATGGATAAGTTTTGAATGTGACATTTGACAAAAGACATATGAAAGGTAAATAAGCATCAGAAAAGTTGTTCACCGTCACTATCCATCACAGAAATTCAGCTTAAATTTACAATGACATACCCAATATGAATTATCAAAAATAAAAAGACTTACAATACCAAGTGCTGGTGAAGGGATGAAGGAAATATATTCTCATACATTGCTTATAGAAACACAAAATTATACCGCCAGGAAGTAGTTTGACATTTAATCACACACTTACCATGTGATTCAGCAATCTTATTCCTAGGTATTTACCCAAGAGAAATGAAGACATATGCCTATAAAAAGATGTATGCAAATGCCCTTAAAACTATTACCTGTAATAACTAACAACTAGAGACACAAATATCCATCAACTAGTGAATGATAAATAAGTTGTTATATTATCATACACTAATCAGCAGTAAAAATAATCAAGTACTGGTACATAAACAACTTGTATGAATCACAAAAGTATCAGCTTATGTAAGGAAGCCAGAGGAATGATGAAAACACTCCATTTGTCCATATTTTTGATATTCTGGAAAAAAAAATTATAAGTATAGAAATAAACCCGTCAGTATCCTGGAGTTGGGAGTTGGGATTGAGTGCAAAATATAAATGGTGGTTTTATTTTTATTTTTTCCTTTTTATGGGGTTCTAGAAATATTTGATACCTTAACTGTGTTCATAGTTACATGATAATGTACAACTGCCAAAATGCATCCGAATGTTCACCTAATGGATATTTTTGTATACAAATTGTATCACAATAAACTGATTTATTATTGTTCCCCATGGGGAACAATAAACTATTTGCATGAACATAGTCTTGGTATTAAAGAAGCAAGCAATTGAGTTTCAATATAGATTTCTTATTTCTGTTTTTGTTTTGCAGTCAAACACCATATATTTAGTGAATACATTTGGGGCATTTTATCATTTTAATTTCTGATCATTTTACCAATGGAAATTGTACTTTTAGTATTACTAGTATTTAAATATTTATAACAATTAATTTTTAAATCATTTAAAGATGAAAACATTTTCCAGTAGATTTCAAATATTCAGAATTTGAATTAAAATGTTATTAGCACTGAAAAGTTACTGTTTGTGTTACCCCATGGCAAAAGCTTCCAAGTTGGTTACCCCTAATGACTAGAAGCATTTAAAAATATATTTTTATTCTCATGCAAAGTATTTCAATCTTCTGGTTACATTATAGCTTTGTGTGTTTATAGAGTTTATTCTACATTGGTGAACCAGAAATCCAACTTTTTATCAAATCAGCTCTGAGTCTAGAAATAAAATTAGAAAACTAATAAAAGTAGAGATGTCAGGGCTCTTGCCATTTTTCTAGCAGCAGGAAAATCCTTTATTTAGTGTATTATGGTCTAGTATTATAGATATGAAAATAGATGGCAAAATTTATATTACAGACTCCATTTTGAGAAAATATAACTCAGACACATGCTTTCCTGAAATTCACCATTTAGAATTGATCACAGTTAAATCACAGATTTATGTATGCTATACATAGAATAAAGAAAAAAGCTAATTGCTAGGAATCTAAATTTGAAAACCCTATTATTTGAGTGTCATCTGCTAATATTTGGACCTCTTTATACCAAGAAACTCAAAAGCAGCCCATTATAAAAATATGGAGACTTCATGCTAAAAATCATTTCATTTATTGCATCGTCTTTCTTAACACAATTAATTTAAAGCATATCATTGTGCATGCAATTGTTTCAACAATTTCTTATTGTACTTGATTATAAAAGTTATTCCCTTCCACACCCTACCTCCATGTTTTTGTCATCTGATAAGTCAAGATCTCTTTCTGTAATATGAATGCATAAGATGGAAGGACCATTTTATTCTTTGACTTCTATTCTGCATATATCAAATATTTCTATGACCTTAGTAAGCTAAAGGAGGGTTATGGAGTATAGTGTTGCCATAACAACGATTATTGAATAAAAGGACATTTTCATCCTCCAAACAAATATTTATGTTATGTCATATTTACTATAGAAAATGTATTATAAAAAAGATGGGATTCATCATCTTGGGTTTAAGTAGAAAAATGTTTTCAGCAGTTATCAATTTTTTCATGAATACACAATTCATGCTAAAATTTTCACATATTTAAAATCACCCCATAAGTCTCATGTTTACTGTTATTTTATTTATTTATTTATTTATTTTTGAGACAGAATCTCACTTTGTTGCCCAGGCTGGAGTGCAGTGGCACGATCTCGGCTTACTGTAACCTCCGCCTCCCAAGTTCAAGTGATTCTCTTGCCTCAGCCTCCTGAGTAGCTGAGACTACAGGTATATGCCACCACGCCCAGATAATTTTTTGCATTTTTTTTTTTTTTTTTTTTTTAGTAGAGACAGGGTTTCTCCATGTTAACCAATATGGTCTTGATCTCCTGACCTCATGATCCACCCACCTTGGCCTCCCAAAGAGCTGGGATTACAGGTGTGAGCCACCACGCCCAGCCTGCTTACTGCTGTTTTAAAACATTAGAAAACACATGATTTTTCCTGAATATTTCATAGTCTGATGAAGGATATAGCACTTATATGTGAAAATAATTATTTAATTATAAATGATAAATATTCTCTTGGGTAAATGAAATAAGAAAATAATCATTTGAGATTGATGTGGGTTTCGAAATTACAAAAAACATAGGAGGTTCAAAGTATAGGAAGAACCTCTTAAGGTAAAACTATTCCTCAAGAATTTTATAAATTATATCATCAAAAACAGATTCGTAACTAAAATATTAGACTATGTTTCAGGAAATATGGGTTTGATTAAGGAGACAATGGAAAATAATTGAGTTTAGTAATGATGAGAGCAGGATTTCAGAGCACAAAATGTCCAAAATAGGCCAGGAAGACTGACAACAAAGGAAGATAAATAGAGCTAATCTGAGAAACTATTGCAAGGTGCTGAATTACCCTGATTTAAAGTTGGGGACAAGAGAACAAGAAAGATTTGGAGTAGCAATGATCATACTAGGCCTACTAAGAGATGGCAAAATTGATACTGCTTAAACCAGCAAATTCCTGCCTACCCTCTACCTCCAGACTATATTTAAGAAGATTGGGAAGGCAAGATACAGAATAAAATGTTGGGGACAAAAGATTACGGAGTACAACAAAAGAGGGGCTAAGAAAATGATTGAGCCATTGTCCATATGCGGCAGCTAGATATTAGAAGCCCCCACCAAGGCCCTCTGAAGAACACACATAAACTTTTCCGGAGCTAGCACCTGGACACCTACCACCAGGAAGCATCTGCACCCTGAGAAGCTGGCCAGAGAAGCCATGAAACAGCAGGGAAACAATGACAACTGAGGGAAGTTAAGTAAGGAAATACTTTTCTTTCCTCCTCCCCAACTCCCCTTCCTCATGTAATCAGAGCAACTATTCTTTGGAAATGGAGGTGGGCAGGAGGCATCTCAGGACCAGACCATGTTTATGTTTTCTTTATTTTTCTGCCTGCTAGAATGGGAGGAGAACAGAATAAACAGAGCTTCAGATCCCTGAAGCTGCAGAGGTGAACAGTGATGGTGAAGAGAGGCTGTCTGAATTTGAATTTGTTTTATAATTCTAAACTGGATTTTTAAAAGTGTTTAGGAAATTGTAAAATTCATCCAATATATTAATCAAGAATTTTTCTACCTAGCTGAGAAGACTGATTTGACGTAATCATATGGGAAAAAAATTAATATTGTCTCACACCAAGTTTATAATATTCAACAAACTAATTAATCCGAGGGAAACAAATCCAGATGAATGACTGGATTTTGGACATAAAAGAAAGCAAAACTAAAACATGATACAGCTCATCATTCTGATCGTCTTTAAGATTGTATTGCTATAGAATGTTTAGAGAGATAAGTGGGAAAGTTGCTAGTTCAATTTTATTTAAGTTTGTGAACTTCAAGAAGCAGTGTTATATAAGCAACAAGAAATACACAACTCAAGCCAGAGAGCTCTTAGCTGGAGATCTAGTTCCCATAGCTAAGAATCTAATTGAAGCCTTAGGAGGGATAAATTGTGTGAAGTAAGACAAAGAAAATGATAAACAAAGTGATAACTCTTCCTTATTCAGGAGGTTGTAAAAAAACAGAGAGGTGGGAAAGTATATTATCAGGAGTGCAAGAAGTGTTAAATATTAGAAATTCAGGTGTCTGCAAATTTGGAAGTGCAGTAAAAGTCAAGGAGGAGGATGAATGCTGGATTTCATCATCTTCAAGAGCAGATTCATTACATGAATGAGACTAGAGGCACCATTGACAATTTGATGACAGGTGAGGACATTCAGTGACTTCATCAAGGAGGTTGACTCTGAAAGCAAGGAGAATCAACAAGGATGTTTTGAAGGGACACAATAATCAGGACAGATGATGTGTGGAAAAGAGATGAATGAAAGAAACAAGCTGGCAATAGCCAGCAGAGCAAGGGAGTAGAGAAGTCATCAGTAAGAGGGTAGGGAAGCCGGTCATTGAAAGAAGCCAAGTGGTACATTCAGGATATGAATTTTCAGTGTTCCGAATTTTCTCTCTGATAGGACTATTATTCACTAATATTGAAGGAGGAAAAACATGAATAGATAGTATGGCTAATCTAGATGTGGACATTAATTGGATTATGTTGGAGGGACAGAAAATGGAAAGGATACTTTCCGTATAGTAAATAGGATAGTTTTGAAATAATTGCTTCTAGTACCCTATCAGGAAGGTCAATATAGTTACTGCTATTGTTCTGAATTACATATTTTACCACAGTAGGGAGGAGAAACTATTTAGGAAGATAAACTCTATTATGTCATTCTGCATTACAATCATTACAACTATTCGTGCAATCAAAGATGAAGAAGGAGTCTAAAAACATCAAATGGAAGCTCATATTCTAATTCAAGTGGAAGTAGTTAAGAACTTAAAGAGATTGATATCCCTTTGAAAATGAGAGGTGAAAGCTAAGAACCACAACTTTTTCTGAAATCATGAATTATTTTGTGCAGTCACAGTGATGATGATCATATTTTTAAGACATTTATACAGGGTAGAAATTATACTTTGAGACTACTGTATATTATTTAAGCCACAGATGATCCAGGGTTATAAAAGAGAGAAAATCAGCAACATGGTCTTGTGATAAAATATTCTATCATTTGATGCTGGCTTTCACCTTGAAATGTGATCTATGAAAGATCATCTTACTTCTATTTTCATGACCTCATCCAATCTTAAAAGTAAACATTATGAGCTTAGTTACTAAGCTCTTGCACATAATGTTATAGGACACAGAAAATAAATTATTGTTAAGCATTTTGTACAAGCCAAAGGTCTAATGTAACTGAGGATGGAAGAAAAATCCATGAATAGAAAGCTTGCCAATGTTATTTTACAAATATTTACCTTGAAAGTTTGCATTAGACCTTTGAAAATGAAGAAGAATAGGAAGTCTAGCAATTAGAAACAAATCTCCTTTGAAGGATCTTAACATGTAAGCATTTATAACTCCTTGTATTATATTAAAATGCTTTTCTATTTGTTAAAAACCATAATGAGTGTTTGATTGCATTGTAAACCATATCATTATCGTGTAAGTGTTCAGCATTTAAGCAGACTGCAGTTTGCTGTGGATTAAAATAATAGTCAAAGCATCAAAGACAAACAATGTGACTATTTTCTCTATTTGGATATGATTTTGAAATGCTGGCAATGGCTTTGATTTTTGGAATATGAACAATATTGTGAAAATGTTTAATGTATCAATATAATAACAAATATGGATATATGAATAATGTCTTCTGCAAACTTTATTATAAGTCAATAGTCCTTTCCATTTTAAAATAGTATATTTCTTTTCCAGAAACATATAACTAGCATAAAGCTTTTTAGTAATCTACTGCTTTGCTTCAACCAAAAACAAAGCAGAACAAAACACTTAAAGAAAACTGTTGTTAAACCATTGTTTATCCTCCTCCCCTTTACATTTTTTACCTTCGTCTTTTTAATAATCTGAATTGTGCTAATTTTTTACCCACATGTGCAGATTTTTCAATGTTTTGAAAGTAGATTTTGTACCACATGGGAGAAAACTGTCACACAATGGCAAAGTAGAATCAGGCAAATAGATTGAAAGAGAAACTGGTGATGAAGAAAGAAGACCCAACCAATAACAGTGGTATTAGATAAATTATCCTTATTCTTTTGATGTGGGTTTTAAAATTTGGAGTTATTTATAAAATTTGGAAGTGTCCTCTTTTAATCATTAAAGTACCCTATAAAATTAAATGCTAAAGACCCAAGTTATAAATGACAGAAGTCTACATTCTTTTTTTAAAAAAGCGGTTTATGTAACAGTGGAAAGAGATATCTATATAAGTATTGACCATCTTACCCTGTTCACCATTTTATAGATTTTGAAAGAATACAAGCTGGAACAAACATTAACAATTTGGCATCAGACTTATACTTCTTATGGTTAACAATCCAAACTTGTAATATAACTCAATTAATTACAACCACTTCAAAGTAACATTTAGATAATATAATCATGTTTTATGAGAATGATTTTTTTTCTTAATCAACAGGTTGGTACTCATAATATTTATATACCATATTAATGTTTCAAACAGCAGAATTTGCACTAAAACTATTCATTGATTTTTTACGGCAATGCTATAAACACTTTTAGTTATTCAAAATTTGCACTTGGTTGGACATTCTTTCAGTTCTTCAGTCACTGATATTCCTTAACAAATTATTCCTAATATATTCCAGTAATTCAAAGAGTAAAGGTACAATTTTAAGAGTCACTAATACCTCTGTTATAGTTTTTCTATCATTTGTGAACAATGCCAGTCAGATAAAATGCCGTTGGTCTTGAGAAGGAGTAAACAATATACCAGGCCACCTCTATATTTTTTAAAAATTTGTTTTCTGTTTTATAGAGGCAGAGTCTCTCTCTGTCACCCAGGCTGGAGTGCACTGGCATGATCCAGGCTCACTGCAGCCTCTACCTACTAGGCTCCACCAAACCTGCCACTCTAGCCTCCCAAGTAGCTGGGACTACAAGCAAGTGTCACCATAACCAGCTAATTTTTGTATTTTTGTAGAAATGAGATTTCAAGCATGTTGCTCAGGCTGGTCCGGGCTCAAGTGATCTACCAGCATCGACCTCCCAAAGTGCTAGAATTACAGGCATGAGCCACTGTGCCCAGCCCCACCTCTAGCTTTCTTGGGGCATCATGAACAAAGATTCCCTTTAGTCCTCACCCTGAAGAAATGCAACCCCTGCAGGAAAATTCTAATGAGAAAGTCAGAAAAGCAGTAAGTTAAGCACATAGAGTCTGGTGTAAGTGTGCTGATTCCAGTGCACAAAGTTGTTTTGGCATCCAGGAATATCAGTCAGGGAAAGAGGATAAGGAAAGCGGAGGTGAGAGGCATTTGAAACAGACTTCCCAACAGTCCATATTATCGAAGTCTATGCAATTTCTTTTTGCTGTAGTATATAATAATAAATAAATTGGGGCATCCTATTTAAATTTATTATATTTATTTATGGATAATATTAAATAGTGTATACACGATCCAAAATTAGTTGGAGCATTCCAATTTGGATATTATGCTGGTTCCTAAAAAAAAGAAATTGATGATTGACATAAAATATCCATACATTTTTAATTATTGGTAATTGGAGAAAACAAATGTCTCCTTTAAATGTAATCAATGTTTATTAATCATCTAATAATAGGTTCTTGATATATCCATTTGTTGATGAGATAATCAAATCTACCTTGAATTCTTTTGCTTAATCTTAAAGTTACTGAATTCAAGCATATCTTTTTCACTAAACTGTGAAAAACTAAGTTCATCATATAATGTTTATTAATAGGACAATCACTAATGGAAATTAAAGAAAATATTGAATGATTTTCTGCTAAGATGCTAGAGTAAATCCTTTATATTTATAGACTGTGGTTCTACAGGTATTCTGAATTTTAATATGTCTTTTTGGCATATCAGTAAAATGATATTTGTCAGATTCTCTTGTTATTTTTGCTGCAGTAGGAGTGTGACATTATGCCATTTCTTCTAATTTGAAAGATCTTAAAAGTCTATTCTACAGTAAGGAAGGGGATGATATTTGATTTATATTCATGTGTCATCATATTTTCTTATTCTTCTCTACTGATATATAATAGTTGTACATATTTTGGGGGTAGATGTGATATTTTGATACATGTATACAATATGTTATGATAAAATCAGGGTAACTGGGATATGCATAACCTCAAACATGTATCTTTTCTTTGTGTTGGGAACATTTCAATCATTTTCTTCTAGACATTTTTGAAATACACAATAAATTATAGCTAACTATAGTCTCCCTGCTATATTGTTGAATACTAGCTTATTCTTTCTATCTAACTGTTTTTTTACCTGGTCCCCAACTTCTCTTCACCCCTCTCCTTCCTCCACCCTTCCCAGCCTCTAGTAACCACCATCCTACCCTTTACCACCATGAGATCCACTTTTTCAGTTTCCACATCTGAGTGAAAACATGCAGTATTTTTGTTTCTGTGCCTGATTTTCTTCACTTAACATAATGATCTCCAGTTTCATCCATGTTGCTGCAAATAACAGAAATTTATTTTTGTGTGTGTGTATGACTGAATAGTATTTCATTTTATAAATGCACCACATTTTCCTTACCCATTCATCTGTTGGTGGACACTTAGGTTATTCACATGATTATTGTGAATAGTGCTGCAATAAACATGTGGGTGCAGGTATCTCTTTGATGTATTGATTTCTTTTCTTTTGGGTAAATGCTCAGTAGTGGGATTGCTGGATCATATGGTAGTTCTATTTTTACTTACATTTTCCCAATCTTATGATCAGAAATCATGAATGGGCACAAAGTAAGGTTCAGAAGTATAGTAAAGTAACTGTTGGGGAACAGATGCGTTTTCTTAGATGGAACTGGAACTGCTCAGTTGGATAAAGAAGAGAAAGAAAAGTGTAATTAATCACAGCATCTCAGCTAATATACTGGAAAGATGCATTTATGACTGGGCCTGATCAAGACAACATGGATAGTGAAATAGTCTAGTAAATATGTATTCCAATTATTTTCATAGCATAGTAAGTGGCTGTGTCTTGTAGATATGGCAGTGGGCTGAAATGCAAAACTATATGAATATTATTGCCACCCACAGCTGGATTCCCTGTGTTTTACGAATGTGTTTTTACACTTACGGCTAAAATGGTTACATAAGTAATAAATGCCACACTGAACAATGTTTATTCTAATGAGTATTTCCTCAGAAATATTCAAAGCAAATCATTTGTCATGTAAGTCTATATTTGTTTTTAGAAATCAGAAAAAAAAAAACACGTTACAGAAAAAGGATAGGAGAAAATGTTAAACTATATCAAAGGAAGTAGATGAACTTTACTTTCCACACATATTAGCTGTTGCTATCATTGAAACAGTATCTTTTCAGAGAAATTAGATGGTAATAAGAACTTTACATTTCTAGTTTATATGATTCAACTAATTAAGTACTACATATTATGTTTGAAAAAAGTATGGATTTAGCACAATAAAAAAGTTAATGATGAGACACATACCCTCATCAACACTTTCTTTTCATCACTACACACGGGAATTATATTCCTGAATAAATGGCTCAGCTCTTTTTTAACTGAAAAAGTCCAAAATTGAAATGTAAAAATGCATTTTAACTAAAGCTTCTGGAGTTACTGACATGGTTAAAAGTACTCAATTCTGGATTATTTCTCCTGCTATTGTTATAAAGGATATAAAATGAAATGGAAATGACAGAACAAAAGGAAATAAAACACTAACAAAATCATCAAAATACTATAGAGCAGAGGACTGTAAAGGTCCCCCACACACGACATAGGAATATAGAGGTAAATGAAAAACACCCCTAGCTGTGGCTAGTTGGGATGTTTGCATGAGAAAGTTCCCTTTGGGATTTTATACTAACTACTTGTGAAATACCTACTTAGAAAGAAAGAGACCTATATTCCACTGGCTGACAGTGGTTATCCCAACAAGAAAGTGGTTATTTTCAACAAGGAAGGAGAAACAAAACCAACTTCAGTGCATTTACAGGTTAAAATGTAAGATACTGAACATTTATTTGATAGTAAAAGGAAAATGTACTTTTTTTTTTTTTGAGACGGAGTCTTGTTCTGTCGCCCAGGCTGGAGTGCAGTGGTGTGATCTCAGCTCACTACAACCTCCGCCTCATGGGTTCAAGCTACCCTTCTGCCTCAGCCTGGGATGACAGGCACACGCTACCTCGCCCAGCTAATTTTTGTATTTTTAGTAGAAACGGGTTTTCACCATGTTGGCCAGGCTTGTCTCAAACTCCTGACTTCAGGCAATCCATCTGCCTTGTCCTCCCAAATTGCTGGGATTACAGGCATAAGTCACCATGCCCAGCCAAAAATGTATATATTTATGAATAAAATAACACTTACCATATTAACTTCCAGAAAAGTAAAAATGATAATAAAACTTATGAATAATGATTTTAGAGACTTAGGACAAATTTCTGATCCAATATTTTAGAGTATTTTTTACATGGTTTGATAGGATCTTTTAGTTTAAGCTGATAATCTGAAAACTGGGCATACTCAAAAGAATCATTTTCAGTTGTATTTAATACATTGGCATAATAGGTATCAGTTTATATATATATATATATATTTCTGTATCTATTTTTCTGGACATGTATATGTATATGTTATTTGTTATAAGGGGAATATGGACAGGATATCAACACAGATTTTTAAAGTTCCTAAAAATTAAAAACATGGGATACAACTTATAATCCAATTGTTTTAAAATAAATTTTCTGTAAAAATGTATGTTCATATATCTTCTTACCCATTACTGTAATTTATTGAATGACACAGCATCATTTTATGTAATTAATGAGCACTGGAAGACAAGAGACTCCAGGTTTACTTCTGCCAGGCATTAACTAGAATTTCTAATTAGGCCTATGTAAATAAATGCATAGATGTATACATATTGTCTGTAGTTAATCCCTTCCGATGACCCTCATTCATTACATGCCTTCTTGGAATAACTGACGATGATGCGTCCTGTACATATGGGTTGAATGCAGCCTCAGAAATGTTCTGAACCTCTCTCTGACTGTATGATACTAAAATACTAAAGGGAGTGATAGTGATTCTAAATAAAATAATTTTTTATCTTTTAGTTTTGATCTTAATTTGTATGCAAACATCACAATGAAAACTGGATTATTTATCTGATACTCAGTGATAGCAAATAACATTTTTCACTACACTATTTTCCTAGATGTATTATTTTAGTATTTCTGCATGTGTCCCACCAGAATTTGTTAAAACATTAGTGAATAAAGTATTGTCAACAAACAAAAGCATTTACATGTAGTATTTCATTTTTTGCTAGTTTAGTGTCATAAAAAGTAACAAGTAAATTATTTTTTCATAGCTGAAATTTTAAGGGTCAGAAAGCCTCATTTATTGCAGATTATTGAGGAGAGGTGCTGTGAGCCTCAGTTTCTGCTTTTCCCAACACTCGGACTTCTGACTTTTCACATAACTTTTATATCTGTAAACACCTTAATTCTTGAAACCCCATGTTTATATCATAACTGATGAACAAAATAGTGAATTGTAGGGAGAAATACATATGCAAAGGAAATGAAAATTTTCTTCTTTTTAGAAGATTATTACCATTTTTAGAACATAAATATACCAGACAAAGAAACATATATAAAGAGGCATTAACAAAGCACTGTCATAAGCATTTCTTATTCATATTCTACATTTGAGATATTCTTTTTGAATAAAAATTAATTATTGATTACAGTTACATTGTAGTTTAGTTGAGATAGACATGATATTGTGATACATGTATACAATGTTTAACGTGTAAACTACTTAGTTTTGGGATCTAAAATATCTAGGAAAGAGATACTGAAAAAGACAAATACTTTGAAGACTTGTATTTCTTGTTTCCTCCACTTTGTATAGAAGCCGCCATATTTTTTGTTATACTCACAATATATGTCATGACATAGGGAAAAGACTTTCATAGCTTCATATTGGAAATAGTATTTGTGGAAAATACTAACTTCAAAGACATGTATTCTTTCATATATACTGCTGGAAATGCATTGGAATAAATGATTTTCCTTGAATGATGAAAGTATCAAAAATGTAGGTGCATTCAGACATAAGTCTGACATGTAGTCTCACTTTTATCTCATTAAATCTTTGCTATGTTTTTTACAATTGGCTCCCTTTAATATTTCAGACCCAGAACTTAAGCCCCAAGTCAAAGTTTGAAGTAAGTTAATCTATTCACCATTTCTTCATATGTGTTTTGAATACATTTTTATTTCCAGACTTCTTACTTGAACATTACTTTAGGGGAAAAAGTTTCATTTTTATTTTAAAATGCAGGGAATTATAATGCATTCTAGATTTAAAATTCTGTTTCTCATTTTCTTGGTGTAAAGCCACTTTGTTATTGACCCAGGGGCAGCTACATCATCTCTTTATTTCCTGACCCTTTCAGAATATTCAAAAGAACCCTCCACTAAAGTTTGGCTGACCAGAGTAGAAGAAAATCACCTTTCTGCACCACACACACAGGGAGAGTTCAGGGATGTCAGTAATGGTTTTTAGTGTCATAAAAAGTAAGAAGTAAAATATTTTTTCATTGCTGAAATTTTAAGGGTCAGAAAGCCTCATTTATCACAGATTATTGAGGAGAGGTGCTCAATATTCCAAAACAAGTGGAATCATCTGTAAAGACAGATGATGAATGTGAGAAGTGAGAAAAAATAAAATCAACAGAATTTCTACCCCTTGTATCTCTTTAGGGCCATCAGGGCTTTTACATTTTTATGATTTGCATTTCTGGCCCAAACTTCCCAGGATGAGTCTATCACTTTTACAACCATAGAAGTAATTTCCTAAGCGTGATTGTGTGAATAACTTAGTTGCAAATTCTTCAGATATTAAGAGTGGGCATATATGTTTCATCCTTATTCAAGACGTATCTATTGTCGCTTTCTCAAAATCAGAGTGTGGGGTTCCAGGAGCAAACCAAAAACAAAAAAAAAAAAAACAAAAAAAGAAAAAAAAATTAAGGAAGGTGAGCTTGGCAAGTTGTTCCCTGCTGACTTAAATATTCTGCTAATTTGGCAAGGATTGGAACCGAACTTTCATTTTCTTTTCATTTTTTTTCTGAGACCGAGTCTCGCTGTCTCCCAGACTGGAGTGCAGTGGTGAGATCTCGGCTCACTGCAAGCTCCGCCTCCTGGATTCAGGCCATTCTCCTGCCTCAGCCTCCCAAGTAGCTGGGACTACAGGCGCCCGCCGCCAGGCCCTGAACTTTCGAATATAGTTAAGAGGACTTTGAATAGATCCCTCAACTTAATAAAACTATGTAAATCAGATGAGTTTCATGTTAGCTCAGGGCCATTTATCAGCTTGAAGAGTGTTAATATTTCATGTGGGTCTAGCAATGACACATAAGCAAAGTTGGGTTTGGAGATAGTGAAGCAGCTACTACTTATTTCTCTTCCAAAATATTACCACCAAAATATTACCCTCCCCACTTCCACCAACAAACAGCTTTCTCTCTGGAGCAAACTTGTGTTTTCTTCATTTTAAGATTGATTAAAGGTCTTGGAGTCCCAAAACTATTTCTGGGG
This sequence comes from Piliocolobus tephrosceles, assembly GCF_002776525.5. NCBI lineage: Eukaryota > Metazoa > Chordata > Mammalia > Primates > Cercopithecidae > Piliocolobus > Piliocolobus tephrosceles. Next base: position 17,807,308 of record NC_045436.1, on the reverse strand, counting down.
CTTTCATATTTCTAAGTTAACTAGCATGTTTTATTTATTTATTGAACTTACAAATTACAATCAGAAGGCTGCTTATACACTTAGATGTAGAAACAACCAAAACAAGTGGAATTACTGGCATGGTTTTCATATATTAATGACATTTTATCCAGATAGTCAACTATACTCATAATAGAGGCACACCTATCACCTGACAGAAGAGTTGATATCTTCTCAGAGAGTACTTACCCAAGTCCTGTCAATATTTGCTTCTATGTCAGCTATTTTTTGTATCAACAAAAGCATCCAAACATTTTTTAATGGTAGGGATATGTTATTTCTTAATATATGTAACAAATTCTGTCAAGTCATAGAACAGTGCTCATTGCCTGGGATTCACTGATCTTTTTAATAAGAGCTTGCATATATTCATTTTATTGTGCTGATTTCATGGAACAATTCTCAGACGATAGTCTTGTTTCTTTAAGTTTCAACTTATGGGCCCTAAGTTAGGCCTTTGGGATAAAACAAAATACACATGAGAATAAAAATGAATCAAGTAATGAAAGTATCAAAAAGTAGGTATGTTAAGATATATGTCTGACGTGTACTCTGACTTTTATCTCATTAAATCTTTGGTATGTATAAATAAAATAAAAATGAATCAAATTTATAAGCAAGAGATACAGTAATATGTGTTATGTTCTGAGAGAAATCCAACTCAAATTGTCTTAAGAAAAAAATCTCATAATGCAAAAAAGTGGTCGTAATACTTTAGACAGTAAGTGATAACAGATGATTAAATAGTGTTATTGAGATCTTTCTCCTGGAATATTTAAAACCCCTGCACACTGTTGGTAGGAATGCAAAATGGTGCAATCACTAAGAGAAACAGTATGGAGAGTCCTCAAAAAATTTTAAAATAAAATTACCATATGATCCAGCAATCCTACTTCTGGGTATTTATCCAAAGTAATTGAAATCAGGATCTTCACAGGATATTAGCACTTCTAATGTTCATGGCATTACCATTCACAACAGCGGAGATGTGGAAGCAACCTAAATGTCCACTCAGAGGAATAAAGAAAATATGTTATACACAAATAATGGAATATATTTAGCCTTTAAAAAGAAGGAAATTCCATGAGATGAGACATGACAGTTGAAACTTGAGGACATGTGCTAAGTGAAATAAGCCCGTCACAGAAAGACAAATACTGCATGATTCTAGTTATAGTGTGTATCCGAAATAGTCAAATTTATAGAAGCAGAGTAGAATAGTAGTACCAGGGGCTATGGGGAGGTGAAAATAGAAAGTTACAGTACTAATCAAAGGCCATAAAGTTGCAGTCAAACAAGAGGAAAAAGCTCTAGATGTCTGGTGTACAACACTGTATCTATCGTCAACAATAATATATTATACACTTAAAATTTTGTTAAGAGGTCAAATACCATATTAAATATTTTTACCACAAATGAATAAAAATCAGTCTTCTTCATCTTCCTTAAGCCCTGTATGGTTTTATTCTGTTTGGTTTTATTTCCAAGCAGCCTTCTTAAATGAAGATAAGGATAGCCAATTAGCAGCTGCTGGTTTAGAGACCTGAAACATTATCCACACAAGCAGACAATATCTGTCATTTTAGTTCCTCCAGAGGTTTCAGGGTTGACTTTCTATGATCTTGTGACACATGCTCATCCCCCAAATAATCTCAGCTTTTAGTATGTATGCGTCAGAGTCACCGTAACGATTTGCTGGAAGAGAGATTATGCAGCCCCAGTACCAGAGTTAGAGTGGGGCCCAATAGTTTGTATTTGAAACAATTAGTCAGATGATGGTGATATTAGATCAGGAACCACACATTGAACACCACTTCCTCTTAGTGGCAGGAAACTTATAGGCACCTGAAAAAAAGAATTCTTTTTTGCATTTTTTGCATTTGCATTATACAAAGCAAATATGGATGAAATCATCTTCCATTAAAGAAATCAGAATGGTAGTGTATTCTTAACAAAAAAAGGAAGAAAGGATAAAGAAGCAGTTATTACTCTTGGTAGAGAGCTCAGCAGAGAGGCAACTACCCCTACCCAACACTATGAAGGCCTTTCCTTCTGCTCATCTGCTGTTTTCCTCTATGAGAATTAGAAACAGTTTAGGGATAGCAGGGAAATGCATTTAACATTGTGCTGTGTATGCCATGTTATTAATAAGTGTAGGAGTCCTAACTAATTATTCATAGAATTAATCCAGCTGTATGTCAAAAGAGTAAAATAATTTAAACAATAAGAGTTTATTTCTGGAATATAACACGTGTAAAAAGTACATCATATGATGAACATCACTAACAGTCAAAAAGCATTTTACAATGTTGTGCACTAACTCTAGAAAACAACAATAAAAATAAAAACAAATAGAAATCAATGTACAACTCCTTAATGATTGATACAAATGCATACATACAAACACAGTCATATACTCTAATCTCCTGACATCACTTTCAAAGAATGTTCATAGAAATAATACCCACTTAATAGAAACTGGTATAAAACAGAATACACATATGAAAAGCATCTCTACCCGTATCTTTATAAGCATATTACTATGGAAGACATATAATCTTGAATAAATTCCAAAATAAAAATCACATGTACCAATATTTACTTTTGATGCCTTCAATTGTATTGTATGCCCATTGTAAAATCTATCTCATACAATAATTTGAGGTATTGTGTATTTTCATCTGTGTCATGTCTAAAATGTCATGACTGGCATGTATCTTTCTAATATTATTTAGTAATTAGAAATAATAGGATACCAATGTATGAAAACTGATGATTCATATGATTCATGCTTTCATACTTTCATGTCTATCTTTTATATGTCTTTTTAGATACAAATTGACAACAATTTGAAATTAATAAATGATGTACCAGTAATCAAAGCCAATATCTCATTCAGAGTGGAAAATATTAGTATGATTTTATCAATACCAGATCACCAAAGTAAATACTTATTGATTATGTGTTGACCATGTTTTTGTTTTGCTTTTAGGATAAAAATACAAAGTGTGTTAATCAATTAACACACATGTACATGCACATAACTATCTGTCTTTTATAACCATCTATCTATCTACCTTGTACCTATGCAGTGTGGGTAGATAGAGGGATGGAAGAGACAGATAGATACATACATGCATTTCTATACACAGTATATGTTAGCACACAATCACATGTATACTTGGCTTATAAAGAGCACGAGATATTATGCCATAGGTGACGTTATCATTACTCTAGTTAATGAAACATATGAAAAGATTATTGTATCTTCAGTTGTATTCTAGGGAAAAGCTGCAGAAATTTACAACCAAAACAAAGCTATGAAATTCATCAATTGATTGTCAAGTATTCTGAGAATTATGTTTATTGAGCTTAAAGATACCCTTGACAAGTTGTTTTTAAAGGACATCTTAACTGCTGTTACCAATTCACCTAGTGCAATCCTCCATTAAAAAAAACGTCCTGTTGGTTTATCTTAAAAAATAAACCTTTCTAAAGTTTCCAAACTCTATGTTTGCTTAGAGAACACAAAGGAGAAATAAAATGAAATATATATTATGTTATGATTATTTTTCTTCAAAGAAAAGCTGGGTTAAAATTCTGCATCATTACAAAAGCCAAAATTGACAAATGGGATCTAATCAAACTAAAGAGCTTCTGCACAGCAAAAGAAACTACCTTCCGAGTGAACAGGCAACCTACAGAATGGGAGAAAATTTTTGCAATCTACTCATCTGACAAAGGGCTAATATCCAGAACCTACAAAGAACTCAAACAAATTTGCAAGAAAAAAACAAACAACCCCATCAAAAAGTGGGCAAAGGATATGAACAGACATTTCGCAGAAGAAGACATGCATACAGCCAACAGACACATGAAAAAATGCTCGTCATCACTGGCCATCAGAGAAATGCAAATCAAAACCACAATGACATACCATCTCACACCAGTTAGAATGGCAATCATTAAAAAGTCAGGAAACAACAGGTGCTGGAGAGGATGTGGAGAAATAGGAACACTTTTACACTGTTGGTGGGATTGCAAACTAGTTCAACCATTATGGAAAACAGTATGGCGATTCCTCAAGGATCTAGAACTAGAAGTACCATATGACCCAGCCATCCCATTACTGGGTATATACCCAAAGGATTATAAATCATGCTACTATAAAGACACATGCACATGTATGTTCATTGCGGCACTATTCACAATAGCAAAGACTTGGAATCAACCCAAATGTCCATCAGTGACAGACTAGATTAAGAAAATGTGGCACATATGCACCATGGAATACTATGCAGCCATAAAAAAGGATGAGTTTGTGTCCTTTGTAGGGCCATGGATGCAGCTGGAAACCATCACTCTCAGCAAACTATCACAAGAACAGAAAACCAAACACCATATGTTCTCACTCATAGGTGGGAACCGAATAATGAGATCACTTGGACTTGGGAAAGGGAACATCACACACCGGGGCCTATTATGGGGAGAGGGGAGGGGGAGGGATTGCATTGGGAGTTATACCTGATGTAAATGACGAGTTGATGGGTGCTGACGAGTTGATGGGTGCAGCACACCAACATGGCACAAGTATGCATATGTAACAAACCTACACGTTATGCACATGTACCCTAGAACTTAAAGTATAATAATAAAAAAAATTTAAAAATTAAAAAAAAATTCTGCATCATTTTAATGGTGGTCTAAAAGCTTCTAATTTTGTGATTCTATAATATTTACTATCTCTGCCATTAAGTTGGCTATGACTGCATTACAGTTTCATAGTATACATGTGTGTGTATGTGTATGTGTGTGTGGTGTGTTTGTGTCTTATGTGAAAAGCAATTTTGTGTGGCATATTTATTCACACCGATTTTTCTCTTGTGTGCTTTCATGGGGCTGGACCAATAAGTTTCTTAATGATGAATTTAAGAAATTACCATTTCTAAATAAAAGGTGGTTAGGCTAATATGCTGCCCTTCCCTTACTGATAACATACCTAATAATAAGAATATCCACTTTACGTTCAATTACAGCTAAATTTGTGATAAACATATGGCATACTTTTATAAAAATAATTCATCTTGTATAACAACTTCCAGAAAGTGACCCATTGCTACTGGAACTTGATAACCATGTATTTCACCTGTTAAAAATGCATTCTGCACAATCTGGTGCTAGTAAGAAACATGATAATGTACAAATGTATTGGATAAGAGATTCATGAAATAGTGACACAGTTTTTCTTTATTGTGTGGGCGTTTTTTTTACATTGTTCTTTTTAAGCTGGTACATTTGCTGACTTATATGTTCAATTATTAATTCAGATTTTTTCCTCTGAGTTTTCTTTTCTGGAACACTGTAGAATAATTTGAGGTGGTTTAAGGAACTAACGATACCTCCTTCTGCCTATTCTCAGACTGGGACCATGGAAACAAACTCAATAGAATTGTTTATTTAACATTGTTTTTATAACATTACTATTTATTTTCCTGATTTGAAATTTATTTTTATTAACTGCTGATTACTTTGCACCTTACTGTTTAATATAGACCGCCTTTCAAATGCTAATAAGTAATGTATTATGCTTTGTTTTATATTTATCAAGATGAATGATGAAAGCCACATTCAATGTTTTATTATTGTTTATCGTCTCAAGATACATAATTGTATTTACTTACTCCAAATCCCCAAATTACTTCATTGCTAAAATTACATAAATTGTTGTGTAAAAATCTCTAAGATCAAAAAGCATAAAAAGCCAAGAGAAATTACCACAAATGTAAACAATATTTATTTAGAAAGAGGATAGGAAGTAGAGAGAATGTAGGTCAACTACTAAATAAATATGGAGAAACACCAAGTTCAAAATACTGATAAAAACCGTCTTTAAAGCAGTTTTCTTCCCTTGGTTTTGTTTCAATTTATGGACAATTCTTTATAATAATTCTTTTTCTTGACTGCTGATTAGAGACAGGGTTGACTTGCAGTTTTAAAGAATGTACTGTGGCACTGGGTCAGTGAAATGTGCCTGCTATGGTGTTGCTGACTACAAGAAGAGGCTGAGTTTCACTTCAATACCATAAACACTGAGCTGGGCTTCTGTTGACCCTGACTTTTTTTTTTTTTTTTTTTTTTTTTGAGACAGAGTCTCGCTCTGTCACCCAGGCTGGAGAGCAGTGGCATGATCCCCGCTCACTGAAGCTCTGCCTGTCGGGTTCATGCCATTCTCCTGCCTCAGCCTCCCGAGTAGCTGGGACTACAGGCACCCACCACCACGCCTGGTTAATTTTTTTTTTTTGTATTTTTAGTAGAGACAGGGTTTCACCGTGTTAGCCAGGATGGTCTTGACCTCCTGACTTTGTGATCCGCCCACCTCGGCCTCCCAAAGTGCTGGGATTACAGGTGTTGACCAACATTTTTTTAAAGGCTTACTGGAATTATATCTCAGTAGCCATTTGCAACTCTTCTTCTTTTAGCTACCAGGACAGTATTAGGTCTTCTTTGCTTCGTGCATGCATAGTTTTTTTAAGTTGTTCTTACTCTTGTTTTTATAAAATTTTCAAAAATAACAATAACTTAAGAATTAGCTTATTCAAATTTACTTTAATGAATGCTTATCTAGTTTATCCAATCACAGAAACAGGATATTACTATAAGGTACTTGAAGAAGTTTATTTAACTAGGATTTTTTTTCTAAAGTAAATACAACAAAATTATTGGTTGAAAATAACTCTTACTTACTGAATATCTCTGAGCCAGAAATGATTGTAGATGCTCCTGATGTAGCAGTAGAAAAAATAGGCAAAATGGTCCCTGCTCTGGCCTCTGGGAATGAAAGAACTAAACACATAAATTGGTTAAAAAAAATATTACCCCTCCCCGCCCCTGCCACACACACACAGAGTCTGTCCAATGGTGATGACTACTATAAAAAAAATAAATAAATAAATCAGGAAAGGAACATAAAGATTTCTGAAGGACCAGAGAGGAGTAAGTGCAATTTCACATAGGATGGAGCATGAGAGATTTGCTAAAAAAGTGACATTTGTGCAAAAATGTTATGAGGTAAGGGAGCTAGTTAGAGGGAAAATGTGAAAACTTTGTGGTGGGAGAGTGCTTGACACATTCAAGGAAGAGCAATGGGACCTGGGTGGAATGACGGACTACTTAGAATATTTATATAAAAGGGATAAGATCATGTAGAGACTTTTGGGCCACAGAGCACATTGTAATATAATTGTCTGTATCTGCCCTTTTCTTTTTGACTCTGAGTTCTGGAAAACCACGATCAGGTGCTATTCATCTTTGAGCCACCAAGGCACAGCACATTCCTGTCACATGGAAGGTATTCTGTTGGCTTGAAGTGAGATTTGGATCTCAAAAGGTCCAATTCTCCTTGTTCATCAGAACATGACTAGAAGACAGAGTGGCACCCATCTCTACAGACTCTGGTTTATTGGATGGCAACACTGTATAAATTTCCTGTGGCTTTTGTAGCAACTATAACAAATTAGGTGGCTTGTAACAACAAGTCAGGTTGCACCCATACTTGGGAGGAGATGATTACACAAAGAATGAACACCAGGAGGTGGAAATAACGAGCTCCACCTGTAGTCTCTTCAGCACACACTGTATCTTTGAAGTTGGAAAGCTCCCTGGGCACTTATCCCAGCCTAGTGGGTTAGGGATGGTTTCCTAGAAGACACCAAAGATATGTGAATGAAATGCAGCAAGACAACTAAGATTTAGCTAAGCAAAAGAAAAACAAGGCAGAGAAGAAAGCTGGAGCAAATGTATTCATGCTCAAACAGGAGCATGTGCATAGAGCTCCTGGTAAAGGGTGAGCAGGGGCTCAGGCAGAAGCCAGGAATCAGGTACTGGAGAGCCAGAGAGGATGTTCAAGAACTCAAATGCCTAGAAGGATTTTACCTAAGGATGTGGCAGTGCCTGAGATGTGTTTTTTAGATAGAAATTCTGATTAATATATGAAAAAGGATTTCTTTGTAAAACCTAGAGGCAGTAACAGTAGTTAGGAAGATAATTCAGTGATCCAGTCAAAGATAATGGCCTGAATTAAGACAAGGGAAGTAGAAACTAGGAAGGAGAAGAGAGTGGAAAAACCTTGGGGAACCATAAGAGCAAATCGGTTATTCATTAGACTTAGAGTTTGGGGAAAAACTAGGTGTCTAAGACATCCTGCTCAGATTTCTGGCTTGTATACAGAATGAATTAAAGAGGTGACCTTAAGACTTTGAATAACTTTTATTTTATATATTTCATTTATACTATTTTAAGTGACTATATCTTCATGTTAGAATTGTTTTCTGGGATTATGATAAGGGAAAAATCCATTTTCTAGCAATCTTTAATTTGAAACTTCAGTTGCCAACACAGAAAACACCTATTTTAAAAATTAATATGAAAGAAGCATTTTGTTTTTCTTCATATTGATGATAATAAGTAACTAGGGGAAAAATTCTGAGCTCCTTTTACTGAAAAGGAAATATTTCTTATAGAGATGTGATCATAATAAATAATTAGATGAACAGAAATATAAAAGTATTTCTTACATAACTTTGATAAAACACACTTCCAGCATTTATGTGGCCAAAGAGACTTCCTTAAATTCATTATTTAAATTTTCAAATTTTAATTATGAGGTATCTGAAATTTTACAAAGATATTATCACTGACACATATGTGCACATAACTAAGATTAAATAGATTTTAACCCTATGCCTTATTTACTTCACATCATTCTTTTATCGAAAGACATAAAACATTACATTTATCTCAACCTTCTCATCCCTCCTCAATTCCTCACTCCCTAGACTTAAGTTTTAAGTTATACGCTTAAATTGCTGCAAATCATACCTACTTATTTTTATATACTTTTATCAAACATGTATTTATTTCATCAGTTATCTATATTGCAGTTTCAATTTTCAAATGACAAATAGTATGATGACGTACTTGTTATTTGGCAACGCAATTTTTCACTGAACGTATATGTAAATTTCTTTTACATTTCCGTGTTGTTTCATGTAGATTCCAATTCAGAAGCCTATTGTATGTGCTCTCCACACTGATTTATTCATTAGGTACAGAACTTGTCTTTTCTACTGTTTTTCTAATGTGTCTTTGTACATGTCTCTTTGTGTATTAATGTATTAGAATTCCAACTGCTACTTATGGAATTTTTAGATTATGGAGTATATACACCTTCAACTTTGCTAGGAATCCAGAACACATTCCCTGGCTTCCATGGACATAAATCAGTTCCCATCTCCCGTCTCTTCACTAACATTTGTTATTTAAAAAAACGTAATAAAAGCATTACTATCTGATGGATATGAAAGATCAGATCACTATTTTCATAATTTGTATTTACTTTGCGACACATTACTCCAAACATTATTTAAAGTACTTCTTGTCTTTTTGGTTTCTTACTCTGTGAAATTCATGTCTGTATATTTGCTTATATTTCTGTTGAGATATATGTTTTCCTTCCTGATTTGCAAGTTATTTTTATTTTCTGGATACTAACTCTCCTTAGTTTTAGCTTTTACACATAGCTTCTACTTTTTCGTATGTTTAACTTTTGTTTATGACATTCAGGTAGGTAGGTAGGTAGGTAGATAGATAGATAGATAGATAGATAGATAGATAGATAGATAGATAGATAG
>NC_045436.1:17767839-17797570 GCF_002776525.5 Piliocolobus tephrosceles | reverse complement strand
TAGATAGATAGATAGATAGATAGATAGATAGATAGATAGATAGATAGTTTTTTTGTGTGTGTGACAGAGTCTCGCTCTGTCGCCCAGGCTGGAGTGCAGTGGCACCAGGTCGGCTCACTGCAAGCTCCGCCTCCCGGGTTCACGCCATTCTCCTGCCTCAGCCTCCCGAGTAGCTGGGACTACAGGCGCCCGCCACCACGCCTAGCTAATTTTTTGTATTTTTAGTAGAGACAGGGTTTCACCGTGTTAGCCGGGATGGTCTCAATTTCCTGACCTCGTGATCCACCAGCCTCGGCCTCCCAAAGTGCTGGGATTACAAGTGTGAGCCACCGCGCCTGGCCCATTTTGATATTTTTAATCCCCTCTTAAAGATCTCCTTTGTTGATGTTGTTAAAATGGTCCTCGTATTTCTTTTAGAATGTTTAGTTTATTTTAACCTATACGTAATTATTTTTCTGTTGAGCACTAAGGGGTAGTAATTTTTTTCTTTGTACATAAGGAACGGCTACCTGCTTCAGCACAATTCATGAAACAGTGCTGACATTTCCACGGAAGTAGGAAAAGTGTCTGGTATTTTTATTCTGTTCCATTAAGAAAATTCCATGTTATTTTAAGAAATATGAGTTTATAATAAGGTGTTCTAACTGATAAGATATCTTCTTCAATCTATCTCAATTATTTGAAATTCTCTTGGGTATTCTTGGTGTTTTACTTTTTATGTTTTTAGAAGAAGAATCAGCTTGCTATATTTTAATAATAATATTCTGTAGATTGATGTTGGAATTATTTTGAATTTAAAATTTCCCTCCCTTTACAGAACTGAGTCTATGATTGAAAATCCTATAGATTTTGTGTTTTTCAATATCATTTTACTATTATCTGATATACCTTGATTGTATTGTAATTAGAGTAACTGTCGTGGTGTCTTCCATGATTTCTCTGTTCTCTCACACCCTATACACGTGCCACCAAAGTTCCTACACTATGTCATTAGGCTGTGCAGGATCTAGTCTTGGCACCCCTTTGTCCTCATTTGCTACCACTCTCTGTTTTGTCCTTTCTCTTGTTCTGCTCCAGCCACATGGGTCTTCTTGGTGGGGAATGTGAAAATCTCATTCCTGTGTCAAGGACATTAAAATTTGTGATTCCCTTTGCTTGGAATACCACCCAGAATCTCCAGCTGATCCTTTGCTTGTGTATTCCACTACACTAAACCTGCAGCTGATCTTTGCATAGTTGTCTCTCTCATGTCATTCAGATCTCCGCTCAAATGCCACTGTCACACAAAGTTCTTTGTTTACCTTTCTTTAGTTCCTTGCATTAACTTTGGACCTCCCTCATCGTTACCTATCTATTCTTTACATATACTTCTTTATTTCAGAAAAATTACCACTCACTGAGTGCTTTTAGTTCATGATTGTATTCCCAGTATTAAAAAGTGACTCAGTCGCCACTCAATAAATATTTGTTGAAAAACTGAATGATGAAGAGTCTACTCTTAAGTGCCATAAAATTATTTTAACTATGTTTTTTCAAATTATATCTTCAAATTGTTATTAGAGAATAAAAGCATAGGTGGTATCTATAAAATAGTATGTAAGAAGTGTTTAGTGCAAAATAAGTAGTGAAAATAATTTTATTTATTAACTCATGGAATCCTCATGACAACAATATAGTCACTATTATTATTACTTCTTCTTAAAAGATGGAGAGTTTTAGGACACAGAGTTTAAAATTTTTCTTCTCATCACTCAGCAGTAACAATGGAGCCCCTTGGATGCAGTGGAACCACTGTGCTGTGACTCCAGTGCCTGGAGGCTAGAACACAGAAAGAGGGGTTTTAACCACGATCCCTGGTTTTCAGCCTAGGAAATAAAATTAAGAAACAGCTAGAAAATGTTAAGACTGGAAGGCTATCAAAAATAAATGAATCGTGTTCATTGCTTGTGTATGACAACTAGGTTTCCGATATGCTGCTAACTTTCTCTTTCATATTTAAATTGTACAAAGGAGGTCATGCACCTTATGACAACATTTTGGTCAATGACAGACCACGTATACAACAGTGGGCCCCTGATATTATAATACCGTGTTTTGCTTTCTTCTTTCTTTGTTTAGATAGATTTAAATAGACAAATAGCGCTGTGCTCCAGTTGCCTACAGTATTCATTACAGTAATGTGCTACACGCTTACTAGTCTACACGTAGTCTAGGAGCAATAGGCTACACCATAGAGCCTATACCACCTGGGTTATTGTAAGTACACACTGTGATGTCACAGAAAAATGAAATCACACAATGACACATTTCTCAGAATGTATTCCCATTAAGTGACACATGGCTGTAATATGAAAAATTATACTACCGATAAAATGCATCATTAATACACTCTACCTTTTATAATCACATATTTTTATGAAAAATTTACTATCACAAAATATCATTTGCCACTTCATTGTATTGTTATTACTATTATTTTTGAGATAAAGACTCTGCTCTGTCACCCAGGCTGGAGCGTAGTGGTGTAATCAGGACTCAATGCAGCCCCCACCTCCCAGGTTCAAGCCATCCTCCTATCTTAGCCTCCCAAGTAGCTGGAACTAGAGGCCCACAACACCATGCCCAGCTGATTTTTTGCATCATTTTTTGTAGAGATGGGATATCTCTATATCGCCCAGTCTGGTCTTGAATTCCTGCCCTCAGGTGATCTTACTGCCTCAGCCTCCCCAAGTGCTGGGATTTCAGGCATGAGTCTCTATTTTATTTTATACATAAATGTCTTACAATAGTTTAAACATTAAGATTCCCTCAAGAATATCTTGGTGATGTGAGCACAGGGGCCAACTAGAGTTGACTGACACACCCCAGACCCCCATCCTGCCATCAACACAGAAACCCAAAGCAACAAACACACCACTGTATTTTACCTGGAGTGACTGAGGAAGTGCACTGGAGAGTACCCATATGGACCTGCACAATGGTGTGGCCTCAAGCAGCTAGCCAGCCCACTGTACTTTCACCTGCCCGCTCCTGGCCTGGCAGCCAATCTGGTCAAGTCCCACCTCACTGCAGAGAGTGCTGCACAACTGCCCAACCCCACTCCATGGCTACCCTGCTAGAGACATTCACACGCAGCCACCCCTGGCCTGAAAGGGGCCCTGCCTTCCTGGAGAGACTGCAGCAGCCACCCAGTCCCATGGCGCCTGTGCAGGCCAACACTCAGGCCAAGAGCAAATCCAGTGTGGCAGTGGCCAGCCTCCTGGATATACCACCACATACCTGCACCCAACCCTACAGCCAGTTGGCTGGTAGACTCCACTTCCCAGGAGACCACATGGGACAGCCTGAGGGTCCTCCACACAAATACATGCCCAGCCCAACAATCAGCGTGGCACCTTCGTCTCCATCAAAACCACGCCAACACCTTCACAAACTCCTGTAACCTAGGCCACTTGGGTAATCGCAGACTGTACTGATGAAAATTACAGCTGAAGAAACTGCATGAAGACCATGCTGCTGAATCCACCCAGAACCACAGCCTATGCACCACACTCAACAAACACCCTAGGACTCATCTACAAGAAAGAGTCTCAACAAACTAGACATGGGAAGTATTTAATTTAACACAATAAAAACCGTATATGGCAAACCTACAGCTGACATTATACTGAATGGGGAAAAGCTAGCAGCTTTTTCTTTAAGACCAGGAACAGGGCCAGGCATGGTGGCTCACACCTATAATCCCAGCACCTTGGGAGGCCAAGATGGGAGGATCATCTGAGGTCAGGATTTCAAGACCAGCATGGTCAACATAGTGACTACTAGTCTCTACTAGAAAATAAAAAATAACCAGGTGTGGTGGCGGGCTCCTATAGTCCCCACTACTTGGGATGCTGAGACGGAGAATTGTTTGAACCCAGGAGGCAGAGGTTGCAGTGAGCTGAGATTGTGCCACTGCACTCGGGCCTGGGCGACAGAGCGAGACTGTCTCAAAACAAACAAGCAAACAAACAGGACAATTATATACACTTTCACCACTTTTATTCAGCATACAACTGAAAGTCCTAGTTACAGCAATTAGGTAAGAGAAGGAAATAAAAATCATCCAAATTGGATGTTGATGTTCTTGCTTATGTCTTTAGCGGGAATCTCTTGAGAAATGAACATCAGAGTAACCTGCTAGCTTCTCTGTTTCTCCCCAGAATGGCTTAATAATGCCATTTGGTTTGAATTCCTAGTAGATTCATAAAGATTTTCTCCAGTTCTGCCCGCAGGTGGCTATTCAACTACACTTTGCCATTTAACAGTGCCTTACACTTTTATTTTATTAGTAGTAGTATTTTTAGAGACAGGACCTCATTCTGTTGCCCAAGCTGGAGTGCAATGGTGCACTCATGGCTCACTGAAGCCTTGAACTCCAGGCCTCAAGCAATCCTCTTGCTTCAACCTCCCGAAGTGCTTGGATTATAGGCATGAACCACCACAACCAGCCCAGCTTTCACTCATAATATGGGTCTAGTCCAGCAGAATTTTACTCAGCACCCTGATTGCAGACACATAGAAAAGTATTCCAGGACATTCTTGTTGACAATTCTACTCTGGATTAGTTGAAAATTTGTATTGATATGTGAAGTTATAGATTTAACATGTAGCAATCACTTTCCTGTTTACTAGTGTTCTAATGCTGATTTTTAAGTTAATTTTAAATTTCCAACTGTTAATGATTGAAAGTTCAATTGTAGATTAGTATTAAAACCAAGGACTATATCTATCACTGCTTTATATAAAAACAATCGTCAAAGATATTCTGATACTGTGTGGTTACTCAAATCTGAATATCAACTAGATGTTATAACATGATAGTAAAGAGGATGAAAATTTTGCTTTATCCATTCCTGGTTACTTTTGAACTCTGTTCAATGTGTTTCAGCTGTCACTTGTTCACTGCATTATAAGAATAATTATTAAGAATGAAGCTGAAAAAACACACAGTTCATAAAACTAAAATCCTTATTTCACATTTGTATGTTGTGAGTTAATGAAATTTGTTTTCAAAAAAAGCTTGATTTCAGAAAAGTCTAATTACATTGGTATACTAAAAGTTATCAGCTTTATCATTATTTAAGGGAAAGCGATAACTGATAGAACTGTTTATAATAATATAGAGTGATGCTTTTCATTTAATAAGTTTTTTGGAGAATAAGACAACATAGAAATATTCAATGGGGGCTGCTTCCCTAGAGTTAAAGATATTTTTTGTGACGGTGACTTTAAATCGTATTTTAGAAAAATATAGGTATAGGTGTGCAAACTCTAACTGCATTCCAATAGCATAAATAGTATACACACATTCTAATAGAGTGCCTTTGATGGCATACGTGTCCTAGTCTTTCAAGTCACTACTAGCTTGTCAAGGTTACTACAACAATTTTGAAGCTTGGCAAATGAAGTTACAATATATAACCTGGTATGCGTCTTTTTATCTGTAGTCAACAACCAAAAAGTGAATTGTGCTTGATAGAAACCTAGGGTGGTAAAAAAAATAAAAGATTATTGACTCTGTTCGTTATCAACTGTGAACAGCTGCATGGAGAAGCTGGAGGCCAGTAGGCCCGCCAAGCACCTCTCTGAGACTGAAGCCATTTGGAGCCAGGTTGGAAGCAGCTGGAGGCTGAGGTGTCTTGTCTAGACAGCAGAGGCTCTGCATGGCTCTTGAAGAAATGGGCAAAGGACTTTATGGAGAGAAAGTCCTTCCAGAGTTCTTGGCACAAATTCATCAACCTATTTCCTTGGTGTATGTTACTATTAAAATGAGTAGAGAAACAAGACACAACAAATCAATGGGATGTTTAGAGAATGAAATAGAATGGTATACACATCTAAGTTTAGAACTTCAAGAAACCTTGGTGACATACCCCAATTCCCTTATTTTATACATAGCAACACAAATGTCCAGAATAGATGAATAGATTGCATCTGATAACACAATTGGATCGCCAGGGATCTGGAATGTGTATCTAAATTGCTGGCATCCATATTCAATACCTTTTCCAGGTGTATTAAATCCTTGTGCTCAAAATGGGATCTGCAGAGCAGCAGCATCAGTGTCGCCTGTGTGTTTGCTAGAAATTCAGAATCTCAGGCTCATTCACAGATCTATGAATTAGAATCTGCATCTTAGCAAGATTGCCTCTGTATATGCTGTATTAAATTATTTAAAAGCCTTATGAATGATAACTATGTTCTTGAGAGATAAAGGTGGAAATTGCTTATGTACAGTAAGAAAAAATCTTTAGATCATCCATGCCTTATAACGTTTCCTTTATTACATTGCTAATGTCAGCCACTTGCTTGATTTTAAATAAGTCCCTCTCTTAATACAGTAATTTGAGCTCATGGTAAAATAAGAATATTTCTATTTTTCAATAAGTATAATTTTAAATTTATAGAAAGACCTGGCTGCTCTCAAAAATTTTAGTTTGAGCCATAAAATAAACAGATTTTCATGAAATGTTTTGTTAGCTTTCATATAGACAAATGAGTTTTAGTTTATTTTCTATTGTTGTCTTTACTATTTTACAAACATAAATATTGAAATTATTCAAGTATCTATCAATGGGAAATAGTTACAAGCAAATTAATTGTTATTAACTGATTCAACAAATATTAATGTTAGGCACTATGCTAGATATATAGTTTATTAGGGATTAATTTAGACTATTTCATTTTACCTAAAATTCTACAAAACAATTTGTGTCATATATTTACTTAACTAAGACAGTTAACAAATGATTATACTTGGAGATAAAATGCAAGCATTGTTTTAATTATTTTACTAATAATTTTTTTCTCTTGTTATAATATTGGTTCAGGTTAACCAGCAGTAGTTACACGAATTATAAACGTCAGATTTACTATGTCATCTCTCTATAACCTATGATTCTAGAGGGAGTTTTCACTAATAGTTACTCAAGATTAGATAGCATTTAGAAAATTCAGTTAATATTCTTTTATTCATACAATTTGGAAACACATCAAAGATTATTTATAGACTACAGTCTTTTCTCTTTTCAATGTAGGGGTTTTCAAATGTTATAAACACTAGGGAACTTTTTAAAATTTATATTCCTGAACTACAGGTTAAATTTTTTGGCTTCGTTAACCTGTAAGAATCTACTTTTAACGTATCTTCTGTTTATTTCTATGTACTGTGAAGGTGGAGTCCCTTTGGGAAAAATAGGCTAGTGTGTCTCATATCAAGAGATGATATGACTTCAGTTTCTTAAAAGCCTATTGGCAGACAAGGTAGATGAAACTGAGATTACAGCATCGCTCTTATCTGTGACGTATGATTTGAAATGCTGACAAATACATGTAAATATTTGGGGTACATTTCAAGAGCAATACTAAAATAATCTAGAGCAGTGAATGTATATTCACAGAAGAGTTGACACTAACGGTACATTCTCTTTTTGCTAAAACCAGGAAGTAAAAATACCCTTCTTTTATGTATGCATGTATATCTATGTATGCATTTACCTATTTATCTTTGAGACAGGGTCTCACTCCCATCACGCAGGTTGCAGTGCAGTGGTGTGATCATGGTTCACTGCAGCCTCAATTTCCCAGGCTCATGTGATTCCCTCACCTCAGCCTCCCAAGTACCTGGGCACCAGCACGCCCAGCTAATTTTTTTGTATTTTTTTGTAGAGACAGGGTTTTATCGTGTTACCCAGGCTGATCTTGAACTCCTGGGTTCAAGAAATCCTCGTGTCTCAGCTTCCGTAAGTGTTAGGATTATAGGCATGAGCCACTGCACCCAACCAAGACCCTTCCTTTAGATTTTTCACTAACAAAGTGGTTCATTTAGGAACACTTAGAGTAAAAAGGCTAGAATACTGCAGTTTCTGTTAATGTTTTTCTTCCTATATTCCTGTCATATTAACCAATTTCTCTTTAAATCTGCTTGGTGGAAACTGAAAAACTGTGAAGTTGAAGTTTGACTTACTTTTCCCTTGCTGTCTCCACCTAACTTTTTTTTCTCCCCAAGAATGTCATGTCCCAATGATTCCAAATCCGAGAGAGCTCTCCTGACCCTTGGTCTCCCATTCCCATGAGAAAATGCTGCCATGTTCTTTCCTGCATGGGAGAGAAGCTCTATCACTTTTTTCTGCAGGATGTGAGATGCCAGTAGTAAGTACCCTCAGTTGCTTGGGCAGTGATGTGAGAAGTACTTCTGGACAGGTTCCAGTTAGATTTATAACCCCAAATTTTATTTTCGAAACCCTAATCAGGCCAATGAAAGGAAGAGGAGATATTTGAAAATGCACATCTTTGAAGTGTGATTTTCTCACTTTAAACTATGTAAGCTGGCACCTAGAGTTGGCCCTGTATAACAATATAGTCAAGTGATAGATTAGTGATGCTACAATGGAGTCACAGCAGAGAAAACCAGAGGATAGCACCCAACAGACTACCTGTAGCCTGATAAACTGAGTCTCCAGCATTATTAGAAGAAACTAATAAGGTTACATTGACCCTGTTGACTGAAGAAACACACTGACTCTTTCTTTTTTGAGATGGGGTCTTAGTCCGTTGACCAGGCTGGAGTGCAGTGGCATGATCATAGTTCATTGTGCAGCCTTGATTGCCCAGCTCAAGCAATCCTCTCACCTCTGCCTCCAGAGTATCTGGGACCACAGGGACATGCCACCACACCTAGCTAATTTTTTAAATTATTTGCAGAGATGAAGTCTCGCTATGTTGCCCAGGCTTCTATATTTTTGATAACACTTTTACCACATGCATCAATCTTCAGGAGAGCAAATATAAGTAAAATCCTGAATAAGTGTACCTCTGTAAATGATATGGTTCCACTAGCTTGAAAATTCCTGGGCAGGTGTAGATAAATTTTGTGACTAGCATTTTTGTTGCTTTCTTGTTTGGGTAGGTAAATAATGAAGATCTCTATCTCTCTTTTTTTTTTTCCAATGAGTTTTTATTAGCAGGTAAGTCATGATTTAGGATCCCAGGGTGGGGATCACTGGGTACTAGGTCTCCCTTCACCATCCTGGGAGAAGGACAGAGGACAGAGGAGAGGGAGGTACAGCCAGTTCAGATCTTCCTGGGAAATGTGCCTCCAGCCCGTTGCTCCTCCCAGTCTGTGACCCAGGATGTGGGGCAGAGTGACTAGTGCACACGCTGGTATCATTCGCACACAGAGACATTGCCGCCTTTAGCGGTCATTGCCTTCTGACAGCAGTGGAAGTCCAGGTAGTTCTGCCAGCAGTTCCTGGTTTGGTTCTGGTTGGGGAAGCGGCTGTCAAAAGGGGCAGTCTTGTAGTTCTTGATTTTGGTCTCAATGTCTTTTTCCGCCATGGTGCTGAATCCTAAAGGCACCCCAGATGCAACTTGCAGCTCAGTGTCACCCTCAGCAAAGACACCAGAGTCGAACAGGAAGTGGAACTATGACCAGCCGTGAAGATCTCTTTTTTTACCAATACCTAGTCAGGGTTAAAAATTTGGTGCCTTCATGCCAAAAATGAGCTTCATGTCCCACAGTAAGTGAAACCATATTAATGATATAAAAGTAGGATTTGGCATGACTAATCCTCAGAAAACATTCTATCTGTGGATAATTCAGCATTATTGAATAGAAAACTTAGACAAGAAATCACTTAACTATCTCCAGGTTGAAATATCAGTTTCCTACATTAGCAAGGAGCCTGTTTTTTAATGAAGAAAGTAATGTGCATACTAATATGGCTCATGGTGTTGTCATAATCAAATGTCCCTTTTGGTTCAAAAACTATCATTTAATAGAAGTTTGAAGGCAAGCCAAGTACAATATAAATAGACCAAGTGGGTACAAAAACCTGTTCAGTACTTGGAAAAGGTATGTAACATCTGTTCAAAATAGAAAGCACTGGTTCACTGGCTTAATTGGAGGTGTCCTAGAAGCTATTTTTTTTTCTTCTGCTTTAGCTGTTGATCCGGTTTTCCTCTCAGATTGTTGTAATTAAGGAATGCATACTTCATATGAATTTGATACAGATGAGGCTAAGAACATTTTTGTAAGATATGGATCATTTCCTTTTATGCCAAAAGAGGGAAATCTATAGTGTTTCTAACATAATCAGTTAGTCTCTAGAGATTATTCTCAGATACAGTAATAAATCACTACGTGAAGCATCATTTATCCCTGCAAATTAACAGTACCATTCTTCCCATACAAGGGCTACTATAATCTAAACTTGTTGGAAACCATGACAAATTATATAAAAATGACCCAAGATATTCAAAAACCTATCATGGGATGAACAATGGATGTATATCAAAGCAGAACATATATTTAATTGATTTATTTTTAGAAATAGTTTATATTGATATGCTGTTCTTCACTTTTGCACCTCAGAAGAAAACATATTCAAATGGTGAAGAAAAATATACACTGAGCTTCTAATTTGTTAACACTATTGAGGAGAATAATAAAAGTCTCTATGATTACATCATAGAGTAGATATTAGTTCAAGGCTAACAGCACATCTTTAAGTCCAATCTCTAGCAATGCCAAATGAAACCTTCCAGCTGAACCTGCAATATCATACTTCACAATACAAGTATCCAAGAAAAATGTGTTCTGGACTCACGGGCTTAGCTGTGGAGTAAGAAATTCTACTACTTCAGATACTGCTGCGTGGATGAATTCTCCTTCTCTATTATCTGTACTTCAGAGACAGACTTGAAAGAGAAGTAGGGAAACTTGCCTCAATTAAAACTTAACTATTTCTGTGGTAAGAATTTGGCTTTAGGGAAAGCAATTCACTGTTTGACATGAGTGCAATGAAATGACATTGAATTTTTAATAAGAATTACTATTGCTATTTTATTAATATTTTAGAATTACATCTCAGAAATTTTTCCTATTTTTCCAATTATGTAAGTCTATATGAAACAGCTGTGTATTCCTTAACAATTCTTAATTCACAGATAAAAAGTTATTCCAAAGGGCTATTGACTCCACGAAGCAATCGATTTCTAGAAAAGTGTACAGCTTTGACTATAAAAGAGCACGCAATTTACGAAGTTTGGTTTTTGTATGCACATGTGATATATGTACACAGAAATCATTCTTTTCCTTTATGTTTCTAGGCCTTTATTCTGAAAACTGGAGATTTCTGTGAAATCAAAAATCTTTGTTCTCTTATTCAGTCTCATCCCTTATGTTATTCAACTGCCACAAAGCAGTTGAAATAGAATTACAGGATCAGCTTCTAGGTGAAAGAGTTTCACACCTTCTGATCAAAGAGTCTTCCAGAAAACTTGGTCAAATGAAGAATGGGTACACAGGCAAATGAAAAACAGTGAAGTAAATGGAGTTCTGCTTCTGTCCAGTGACAGTAGAAAGAGCCCTAATTTTAGTGTTTTAATTATTTTCTAATGAATAAACATGGAAAAATATTTAATATGGTTTTTAATGATAAAAAGGCTCAGTAATTATTAAACAACAATCTATCTCTGAATCTGTAAATTAGATGCATTTTCGTGGCTAATACTGACAGGTTTTCTTTCAGATACTTGTATTGTTTCTCACTGTTCTGCCATGTGTTGTGTGTCTATAAACCTAGTTATTTCCATAACAAAGGCTACTTTTTACCTGTAGGCTTCAAAACACATCAAAGATGTTTAGGAACAGTTGGATTTTTTTCTGTTTTTTAAGTTTTTGAAACTGCACATTTCTTTTCAATAGCTTGTAAAGGTTCACGCCGTAGAAATTTAACATTTCCTGGGTCTTTTCCAATGCCTGCTTAGTCATTCCCTAGTCTCCGGCCCAAGGGAATGTTAAGTGTGAAACATCTCAGATTCTGCTCACCTCCTACCCCTGACAACACTTACTGAATTCAGAATTTCTGTAGCCTCTGCTTCTTGTTTGAAGTTGTGACTCTTGATTCAACTTTTCTCCCACATTTGAATGCCAACATTATAGATCCCTGCCATTTCGTTGTGTAGCATTTCTGTGCAATGCCCCAACACCCATGAAATTATGATATAATATTGTGTGCATGGACATCTAGGAAGCACCAGTGCAGATTTTTATCCAGTATGATACCATAAAGATTGCTTTGGAGTTTCCAGAAAACAATCATCTGTGTAAGTGTGAATTAAAAACAATGTTTAATAAATATAACCTGCACATTCCATTATAACTTAATTTTAAAAGTGAAAACTGAATTGTGACTAAACTGAAGATAAGACACACTCTCCTAAAACCAATGTTTAGATTCATGGGTTGGGAAATAGACGTGAAATGGATAGCACAAATATTATTAACTCCAATCACCATGAAAGAAGCATTAGAATTTCCTATTTTGGAAAGCTAGGGCTATCTTCCTCTCTAATGAAAGTAGAGGAAGAAATAAAAGCTAAAACACCTTTGAAAATCCATGGCTTATGGGTGTGTAGGCTGCAGAAGTAGCAACTAAAATGTAAATTGATAGCATTTTTTAACCAAGTTTTCACAACTTGGTTTTCATAAGGTTTACTGATTTATAAGGATAAATTATTACCAAAGAAAGCAGCTATTTCACAATAGTAGGTGGTGGTGGGGTGGTATCTTAAGTTGACATTGACCTCAATCTCCTGAACTTTTTTTCTTTGCCTTCACCAGAAACCCAGATATTTAAAATGAGAAACAAAAAAAAAAAGATTAAATCTAATTCCAATAATTTCAATTAGAAAAAAGAAGTAGTGGGGTAGCTAGTAGATTTGCTTTATGTTATTCATAAATAAATATGTATGTAATAAATGGTATTTTGATATTCATGATAAAATGTATGTAATAAATGGTAATTTGGTGTTACATAGGCATTAACTATTGCTTCCTGCACTGATGATTTTGTCAAGTGCTAATCAATATACTGATTTTTTTTGATAAGCCATCAATAGCTTTCTTTCTCATAACAAATTATTTCATTAGAAAATTTAATATACTATTCTTGGGTATTAGATAAATACTGTACCTACTTTTATTACTCCTTGTTCTATATACTAGCAAAATGTGTGAATTCATGATGATTTTGATCATTTATGTAAATTTAATTATATTTTTAAAATTGTTAGAGTGCTAGTAAATGCATCCAGTGAAACAGAAACAGAATGTATTTTCAATCTCATTAATTAGAATACAGGATTTCTGTGTGGAAGTCCCCAAATCATGCAAACTATGTTGAATTACTTCAGTACTGAATGATTGAGATGAAAGATAAAAATAAATGGACTATAGAACTATATGTTGTATAGATTTAGGGTTATTATCCTTTATTGTCAAAATAAATATCTGCTAAATTAATAAAACTATAAATATTTAGTAAAAAATTTATTGTTTATCAGGATCAAAGTTAGATTATATAGGATACAGATAAACAATCTTAGATACATGACCTACCCATTAAGAACCTAAAAATCTAAATGGGATACAAATTTACATGCCTGAAACAATAAACAGACAGAAGTGATGATATACTCACTAGTAACAAGATGAATATGGAATCATATAATAAAGTCCTAAGTAGACTTCCGATAAAAAAGCTATGAACATCAGAGTCCCACAATCATATGTATGTGTCTTGGATTTGCTTTTTTTTAACTCACTGTAAGGTCTTGGACAAATCACTTTACTTGTATGAATGAATGTTGCTTCCCTATAAAATAGAGTTGATTTCATCTATTTTGTATGCATGAGAATATTGAAAAAAATTATGGAAAACACACTGCTAGTCATGTGCAGTGTGTTTGATAACATATCTCATTATTAACTGTGAAAAAAACTGGAAACATCATATTGTGTCCTCAGGAAAGACAAAAGAAAAAGAAGGGACATTTAAAATAATTTCTGAAACTATTGATAATCAAAGAGTGGGTGGAAATGGGGAGAGGATGCAAATAAGACTGTTGTTATTAAGACCGATATATATGTCTGACTCATCTTTGGAGTTCACATCACCATAATACATATATAGTGGTTGTTGAATGAATAATACAATTAAATGAATCAAGAAAATAATGGGGAGTTTGGTTGACTATAAAAGTTTAATCTTCTGTAGTCAAACAATATTGCTCTTGCCCTAGAAGATCTGAGCTCTTGAAAAAAGAGGTGAAGGGCCAGGCGCGGTGGCTCATGCCTGTGATTTTAGCACTTTGAGAGGCTGAGGTAGGCAGATCACTTGAGGTCAGGAGTTTGAGACCAGCCTGCCCAACATGGTGAAACCCCGGCTCTACTAAAAAAATACAAAAATTAGCTCAGCTTTGTGGCACGCATCTGTAATCCCAGCTACTTGGGAGGCTGAGGCAGGAGAATGGCGTGAACCCGGGAGGCGGAGCTTGCAGTGAGCTGAGATGGCGCCACTGCACTCCAGCCTGGGCGATAAAGTGAGACTCCATCTCAAAATTAAATAAATAAATAAATAAATAAGGAAGGTATGCATTGTAAGAAAATGTATAATCATTTTATAAGAATGTTATCTCATGTAATACAATAAGGTTTTAAAATAATGTGAGGAATCGAGAAAATTGTCAGTGATTGATGGGAGTGGAAACTTAAAAATAAAAAAACTTGAAAAATCAAGAGTCAATACCAGGAGTATTAATAATCTACAGCCACTCCAGGATAAATTGGAATCTATATTTACTTCATTATAGTAATATCATTAATAATAGCTACATTTATGAGTAAACCTAGAGAGCCATAGAAATTTGGAAAGAACTGTCATGGATGGTTAAGCAGAGATGGAACCTGTAGCAAGCTCTCCATATTGCGGGTGAAGCTTGACTCATTGTTGACTGTATTCATTGTAGAACTCTCCACCTTACAAGTGTTGCATGCTATTTCTTCACAAGCAGTATTTGATTTTCACCCTTTATTTGAAAGAAAAAAAAAATAGCCTATGCAATACTAGGAAACCATTAACCTTGCAATATTGCCAGTTTTCCCCAAATAGTCTTCTCTTGAAATATGGTGCATTTTTCCCCTTGATGCACAGTGAATTTTAATTTTCTATAAGATGCAAAACATACAGGAAGAAAATTCTTCTGTAACATTGACAGTATGGGACTCGTTAAAGCCGAGTGGCCTTTATATTTTCATTTTTGGGTAATGCCAGTTGTGTCATCACCACAGTTAGAATCTTTACAATTACTTTGAGGAAGTTCTTTATTCCACTGATCCTTCAGATGGCCAGGGTTCTTCTGCGGTAGCTTGGCAGGTTTTCCTACCTTTGAAAAAGGAAACTGATTCAACAGCCTTTCTACCTATTTTTATGGTTCTTCACTCTCTTGAAACAATTTGTTAATATTCTTGCTTCAAACTGGCAGAATTTTTTCAGTTGGAGACCCTTCTAAGCAAAAATTCACGAAGAGGTATGTGACTTTATTTGTGAGTTCTTAAGAAAATTATGTGCAAATTCTGTCACTTAAACAGTATTCAGTAAACATTCAGAAGAAAGAAGTTAAAAAATAGAATGAATATAGATTTAAACGTGCACATGATCCAGCATATAACACCTGTATTGTAACCTTTTGCAGCTATTCATAACTTTCATGCTCAAAGTTATTCAGGAAATATTTGAGCTCTTTAGTGTCATTTTATTTCTTGCTTTATGCTATAGCTATTTGAGCACATATAAAACAATATAACAAACGTTTAAAAATAGGCTGGGTTCGGGGGCTCACGCCTGGAATCCCAGCACTTTGGGAGGCCACAGCGAGTGGATCACTTGAGGTCAGGAGTTTGACACCAGCCTAGCCAACATGGTGAAACCCAGTCTCTAACAAAAATAAATAAATAAATAAATAGATAGATAGATAGATAGATAAATAAATAAATAAAATATACAGAACTGTAAAGACAGAGGCAAATGAGAGGAGGAGGTATAGTATATGCATAACAGGAAGCTAGGTGTCAGAAATCTTGAATGGCATACTGCATGCCACGTAGTCATGATATTTTGTATTTCCCTATTTTGATTCTACTTTGATCTTAAACAAAAAGCACGTTCCATGATAGGTTTTATCTGAATCACTATCACTCTGCTTAATTCTAATACAATAATACACAAAATATGTAGGCTAGATTTCCTTGCCTGAGAAAAATGCTGTAGTGAAGGATTTCACTCCTAAGTCTGTTTATCATTCATCTACTGAATAGTTTTAAGTTAATAAGTGGAATGAAGGATAGGAATTTTTGTTTTCTTTTTCACCTAGAGAATATTTTGTCTCAAGAGATGGTTGCACCTAAGAGCCTGTAGGCAAGCCATCTGAGAAAGTTTTCTGCATGCAGCCATCATAGGACCTATATTGCAGACAAGATATGGAATTATATGCTCAATTATGAATGGATCTGTTGCCCCAAGTGTCTGATGTGATCGTTGTTTGAAAGGTTGCCCTGCACATTTGGCCATGACTTGTATCAGAATTCTTATGAAAAACTAACTAATATAACTGAGGCTCAATCCATGACATGGCCCAACCCTCAAAATCAGTATTCATGAATAAGTAACTAAATGACTGTGTTCCAAAAGCAGAGCCTTATTTACTGGTATACTGTCTACAGAAAAATGTTAGTATTATAAGTTGTTCATGAGTTCATTGTTTCCATAGTTTCTCTCAAGGGGGTAGGATTATTGTTTTATCATCGATTTCCACTTTCAGAAACATTCTGGAGTTCCCTCCCATCAAACAAACAAACAAACAAACAAAAAAGCAATGGCATTAAATTCATTAAACAGTTGTTTAGTTTCTACAATGTCCAAAATATAAGTTCTTATGGTAGAAAAAATATTCACAAGTACATCACTAACTCTGGACATGATGCCCCTCGGACACCAGACCTCATCTGTGAGCAAGGTTTAGTTCCTGAAAGATTCCCCTTCTCTCTCATCGGTAGCCTTCCAAAGGATTCCTACACTAGAAATATAAGACAACTTTTTATGCATTTATTGACTCTTAGGATTTCCAAGTTATAGATGGAATTTTACTTCTTGATTGCTGAAATTCTTCTACAATCTTAGTACAGCAAAGTTTAGAAACATTACATATTAAATGTCTCACTACATTCAACACTCTCTGATAAGTAGCCACCTATATTTTTCTCTTACTTAAAGTGTGTGATCTACTTATAGACATGCTAGACCAACTTATTCTCAACTTACCTTTCTCAAGGCAATATTATTGCAAAAGATTGTTAAAAAATCTGTATTTGTTTGCTACTTGATTTCATTTGAATCCACTGGTCTTCTTGCTCTCAACCATTTATGTTCTTAATGCTTTCTCAGAAGAAAGAATTCAAATGCTAAGAGAAACACAAGATAATCACTTCTGAGTTAGTGTTTTCCTTGAAGTTCAAATCCAGGGATATAATTTTATTGCTCCCTTAAGATTTCTATAAATTTTCTTCCTTTTTTTAAGGTAAGCTATTTCTGACAATGCTATAGTTAAGAGGCTAGAATGCAAAGGTGGTACAATTTTCTTTATATGAACTTGTTAAGAGAATTAGCTTTCTTCTTTAACTCCAGATTTGAACCTAAGCCTTCTAGAAATTATATAAGAACATGTTATATCGTAAACTAAATTGTAATAAGACTTGCCTTAGCAAAATGAAAATACTTTCTAGAGTCTATGTGTAATTTACATACTATGATATTGGCAATTAAATGATAAGAAAAATATATATCTTTTCATTATAAAAAAAAACATCCAAACACTAATAAAGTATTTCTTAAAAGATGCATAATTTTGATTTATAGGAAGGTCCACCCACAGACACCCATGACTTGTAATTTTAATGCCATATTAATTATAGTTTTCTATATTTTAGGGAAAACATTCAGATGAAACAATGTTGGAATTAGAAGAAGTTTATTCAACAAAAATATTAAGTGTCTACTTTCCTTAGGATATTGCTAAAGAGTATGGAGACTAAGTGATGTATGCCACAGCCTCACAATTAAAAAGACTTGAATGAGATTAATATCAGGTTTACTTAGCTGACTTCCAGCTAAACATTTAGTATGAGTCTCTGTAACCTTAACAATAAAATTAGGGTTTTGGATGAAGTGATTTCTAATGATGTTTTCAAAGAACAAGTCCTATTATTCTATAATCTTATGATTTGCTCAAAAGCTTGTGACCTTGAGATGCTTTAAAATGTATTTATTGATTTAGTATAAACCAGAAAATACATTTCTAATCCATCTTAGACAGGTAGGAGAGTCATATTTAAGTTTCCTCTGGGTGTGAGAAGGAAAATGAGTCATCATATAGGTTTCTAACTATCCTTTATGCATTTCTTCACTAGGATGTAAGTTGTAATCAGTTTTAACACTCAAAAGAAATTTAGTCTTGCATTATACAAGGATACTAAAAAAATATAATCTCACCTGTACTTAACAATTTGTCTTTTGTTGAAGCTAATTGATAATGACATCAGTTAAATCCTTAGCTGCATATGCTGTTGTAATATATATATATATTTTTTACCTAAAGCCTTCTCTAAGCTCTGTTCTCTTTCAATCAGAAGTACAAGAGTGTAGAAAATATTAGTGGCAGGACAATGTTTGCTGAACCAAAAGTCATACGTAGGTAAACACCTCTTGAGAAGATGGCTGGAAGAAACTCTCTTATTCAGACTGTGAAATTTCCTAAGTGTTTATTTGAACAGAATGTTTAAAGAACATAAAATTTCCCCTTTACAACCAACTCTCCAGATACTTAGCATGTTGATATTTAGATTCTAAAATTCATATCAAAAAACATCATTGAAACAGATGCTGGTAATATAATTGACTGAGAATTTGCATTGAAGATGACTCTTGGGTGTGCACTCAAGCGTTCATATGTCCATTAACAGCTACTTGTGGGGATATTATGACCTGTTTAGAATTCTTATTTTTTTCTCAAAGTTTTTAAGGTATAAGAGAAGATTAATAGCTGCTAGATGAAACCAAAAGGAGAAGCAGCAATGCAGTGAAGAGTGTTGTGAAATATACACATTTGTCATGACTCCCAAGTGGCAAATAAAATCAAAGTTGAAAATCAATGTCTATTGATCAATCTATTCATTTTCATGCAAGTTCTATAAAGTATGTAGTACTGATGTTAGTGTTTTATTGGCATATAGAACAGACATAAACTTTCCTTTTCTCTTGAGTCTTTCTGTTCATAAAGAATTTAAAATAATAGCATGACACACATAAAGAAAGATATGTTCTTAGGTTTGGGGGAAGAGCTTATAAAACATGAATACATTATTATAAACAAAATGAAAGGTACACTGCATACAAAAAATAACCACATTTAATTGTTTTTCAGTCTGGTTTGTGATATTGGAGTCAAAATTTGCTTGCAAACTTAAAGACTTTATTCTGTTTTGGGAGGTATATAGTTACAAAACTTGTTCTTTTAATTATAGTCAAAATCTAAAATTACTGGATATGAATCTTGAGGCCATCCCAGGTAATTGGATATTGTGTTGACAATGAAAACATATTAATAAATGTTGACTTATGCTTATAAAGAGCTTACTGAAAAAAATCAAGCAAATTTGTGCATGGCTTTGTTGGATTAACGTGATAGTAGAAAGAGCTTATGGTATATATATATAAGAAGCTTAAAAGATAGAATTAGCAATCTGGGTATTGCCAATACAAAATTTGTAGTTCAAATAGAATTTCAGAATGTTCCAAAACTGTCCTAATATCTACCATTTCAATGATTAGAAATTAGAATGCCTTTCATTCCTGAAAAATACATACTTACAAAATCAAAATGCCAGAGTCACAGGAGATATAAGATATTTCTTTATTAAGAAAAATTTAAATAATAAAAAGTTAAGTCACTAGAACAATGACTAAAATGGGAAAAGTACAAGCAAACAAAAATTGTTAGACACCCCTGTGACAGTATTGTCTAGTTACTGCTTTTACAACCTTAGCATATATTTTTTCTTAAGCAATTCCTGGGTAGAGTTTTCTACCTCTCCTTAACCAGCAATTTCACATCAGAAGACATAAACCCCTTGGTGGATGTTATTCAACTTTCTATCTCTTGCTCTGAGCATAGTGTATTGCACCGTAGATAATTCAGTAAACCTCATCAAGCTCGTCTTCTCATGGGACATGCAGAAAACTTATAGACAAATGAGAGGAGAGTAACTTTGAAGATTGTGATACATGTTATGAATAGAATAAACTGAGTGAAGAGATAACATACTTCAGATAAGATGGTCAGAGGTGGCCTCTCCAATGCCATGAGCAGAGTCATGAGGGAAACATTTATGGCAGGGGGTGCATCTGGTACAAAGTCCTGGAGGAAGAGGACTTGGCATGTTAGAGGGACAGAGAGAGGCCAGAAGAGAAGGTCTAGAACGACTCCAGAGTGTAGGGCAGAGACAAGAAGACCCCTTTAAGGACTCTATGTTTTACTAAGTTTGGGGGGTACAAATAAAAACTTTTAGCAAGGAAGTGAAAATGTCTTGTTTCTATTTAAATATTGCCTTGGCTTCTCTTTAGAAAATGGATTAGATGTTGAGAGATGGACAAGTGGGAAAAATGAAGAATAACTGGCTATTACCTCTTTGTTTTTCAAAATTGTTCTCATTTTTGAATACTTTCTTACATATATAAGTACAACATACCCCCTCCTTCCTCTTTAAATTCTTATCCATTATCTCTCTTTGCATGTGTATTTAAATTGTGCTCCTTCCTTCATTTTTACACCATTTACCTCTTCTGCTTTCTCACACATTTTGTTTTTAACTTGGTGATGTTAATAATCATTTTTAACAAAAATTGCATGTCTACTCCAAATACCACCTACTTGCACCTGACAGGGTTGAGAAGCTTACTCTAGAACAGAAAATATGAGTTGTAGTTGTAAGGGAAGAAACATCTGCACTGAGCATGGTTAGGGTTAACTTTTGCCTGCCTTACCAGTAGTACTATATCTAGGTCAGAGCAGAGGCAACAGAATGCTATGTTAAGTCAAATAACTCACTTCTTTCTCTTTTAGATCCATTGGGTAAAGGACTTGAATGTTTTCACCACTTGTATTCACAACAGAGTGCTGAGAGGAAACAACACACAAAGAGTGAACTGACTGTAGGGAGATGAATGGCTGCTTAACTCACTGTCTAGTCCCTCAATCCTGTCTGCAAAGGCCCAAAAGTTGGCATAACAAAGACTAATAGTAGATTCAGGATGAATCTCCTCTGGTCCACATGACCCAGGTTCAGTTCAATCTGGGAAACAGGGGTGGAGGACAGAAAAGTATTATTCAATCAACTCACCTCCACTAGCCTCCTAATATGTGCCAGGGTTTGGGAGACATACCAGAGCCCTATCAACTGAAAAGCTGAAACTAGAGGAAGTCTCACAAATGTCAATGGTTACTAATTTCAGTTAACTGATTAATTCTCATTTTGTTAGTGATGGGCTCGGAGGGTTCTAATAACAACTCTTGAAGAATTTTCATATAAATGTTATTATATATTTTTACATAACACTTTTTTCTTCCTGTTTCTCACTTAGGTACAAGGTTTCATTAATGTAATAGTGAGATGGGGAGAATACTGTAATATCTTTTATACACCACAGCAACAAAGACATAACATTTTGTTCTGTTTCATTTATGAAGGATTTAGAAAGAAAATGATCTTTAAAAGAAAATTCAATTTTCAGAAAAAGAAAATGACAGTGAATGGCACAGAGCCTCTTTATTTCCCTTGAAGCTGTCAGAGTCAGAGAAGAAGAAAACCACTTTGGGGTATGAGTCTGCAATACTTGTCATAAGAGTGAAAGGACTGGATGTTGAGATTTTATCAGCTCTGACAATATGGGAAAATTCCATTCTAAACTGTAATAAGTAGTATATAAAGTAATTTAGGTATGCCAGTGGCTATAGCCCTGGGTGTAAATGTATACCGTGTGAGTAAATAAAGCTGGGGTACATTTGCCACCAACGAAACTGTTGTGTAATTTAGGCTTTTATGAAATTATATGAAGTTTTGAAATGTGTGTGTGTGCATGTGTGTGTGTGTTTTAATAGTAATACTTTGCAAATATATTTTCTCCCTTTTAATAAATAAAATTTGAAATATATGTGTGTGTTACCACATACATATATATAGACTATAAAATAAATTGATACAAAACTTGCCCTTAACAATTTATGCTGTTTAAGCTAATATTATATTAAGGCAATAGTATTATATTTTTCCTCTCTCTTTGAATATAGTGAACATTTTCTATTCCATCAGTGACTGTTTCCCTTTGGTTGTTTTTGCAATGATGAAATAAAATATCAGCACGTTTCCTGAAAAATATGCAATATCTCGGTGAAATTTACCGTTAGCAAATGATGTCCAACTTTGTATTTGGCATTTGTCCTATATGAAAAAAACGTCAATTGCAGAACAATATGGACAGTTTTTTCACAGTATGACAGACTTGCAAACCATTTGTTTTTACATATATATGTGTGTATATATGTTTATATATAAACATATATACATACAGATATACTTATACGTGTATATATACATATATATGTATGCTTTTACATATATATACACACACACACACTCACTGAGTTGACATGACAGTAAAAAAAAAAGTATTCAGAGTGCATCCAAAAATGAATTGAGAACAAGAATCTAGAAAAGTGACCCAAAGAGTCCTGGCAGCCAGTTTTTCTGCTAATCCCACATGACCTTGATTTTTTTATTCTGATGGCCTTGGGGAAAGCAGGAGAGAGTCCACAGAGGCCAGACTCTGCCCAGCATTGTAGGGGAGCCCACTCCCAAGGGACTGTATCATTAGTTTACCTTTAAGATACATTAAGAAAACAACAAACCTTACATAGCAGTAACAAGCAAATGTATCTTTTTTTACCTGGGCTCTTGCTTGAGTGGTCCCCAAGTACTCACTTTAGAAATTTATATGTGTGTTCTTGGTTTCTAGAATGTTCAGGCTAGAAGAAGAAATAAATACAAATCCTCTCTGAAGCTGAGCAACAACGATTCAGGCCTCAAAGATTTTCACAGATAAACTTTTTTGATTATGCTTAACAATTTTTTAAAAATCACAAAATCTGAGGGGAAAAAAAGGTGAGGGGCAGAAGGTAGATTGAGAGCGGAAAGTATTCCAGATATTGAAATTCTCGGATTCAAATTACAGAATAAGTAGATGAATGCACCTACTAGAATAAAGGTGTCAAAAGCAAAACTAAGTAAAAATATTTTATAAAAATGACAGCAGAGGAAATACATAATGATTAATGAATCACACAATGAATAAGTTAAGTAGTTGATATGAAATCGGTGAAGAAAGACAATAAATGAAATAGAAATTTTATAAAGTGATTCTGAAAGAAGTGTGGAGGGGTAAAATGGGAGGATGCATAAAAGAGAGGCTAAGAGATACATAAGGCAACCTAGTTGTAAAAAGATAAAGGAGGTTTGGGAGGGGGCAATATTAAAAGAGATAAGTGATGAAAGACATGAATTCCACCCATTCAAAATATATCTCGAGTTGGAAAAATTAAATGCCGTCCAGTGGAGCCATCAGAGTGACAAAGCAGAATACCAAAGGCCTGAGAACAGCCCTGGAGAAAAAAATAGGTATTCTTTGCAAAGAAACAATAGGTAGACTGAGAGCTGATTCCTCATTTCTAAAAATAGAATCTAGAATTGATTTGAACATTATCTTTGTCATAACTTAATAACAGTCAGCTTGGAATTGTATACTTGTAAAAAATATAATTGAAGCATAAATTCAAGATAAAGACATTTTAATAACAGACCAAAGAAACAAGAGAACTTCACTCTTAAAAATGATAAAGAATGTACTTAGGGTAATAGGGAAACGAAGGTCTGAATCATAAGGAGGAAGAGACAACAAAAAATTCGTTAACATAGGTTAAAAAAGAGAAAACATCAACCTTGTAAATGAACAATAGGATGAAGTTTGTGGAGTTAACAAAGAACTGAAATACTGGCCACAGATAGGTGGGTGAGCAAAGTAAAATCTTTTCTTTTTTCTTCTTTTTTTTTTTTTTTTTGAGACAAAATCTTGCTCTTTTGCCTAGACTGGAGTGCAGTGGCTGGATCTTGGCTCACTGCAGCCTCTGCCTCCCAGGTTCAAGTGATTCTCCTGCCTCAGCCTCCAGAGCAGCTGGCACTACAGGTGCACACCACCACTCCCAGCTAATTTTTGTATTTTTAGTAGAGACAGGGATTCACCATGTTGGTCAGGCTGGTCTCGATCCCCTGACCTTGTGATTCTTCCGCCTTGGCCTCCCAAAGTGCTGTGATTACAGGTATGAGCCACAGCGCCCAGCCACTACAATCATTTTAAGGAGAAGACAATACACAAATTATTTTAGACTTGCTGAGACGATTATTTATGTTAATATTTCTAAGACACACATTAAATTATGCAAAGGGTGTACAGAATTTAAAACAGATAAAATGAAATGTAAAAAAGGAAGAAAAATATAAAATACATCAAGAAAAAAAAAAAAAAAACAGAGAGGAAGCCTAGAAAAAGCAGGACACATGGAAAGTGTAAAATTAAGTTATAGAAACATATCCAAGTATATCAGTCTATTTAATAAATGTACCAGGAATAAACACACTATTTTAAGGAAAAGGAACAGATTGTCATATTAGACTTAAAGACATTCCCGGTGTGTGTTGTATATGACAGATACAAGTAAACATGGTAAATAGAAAGGTTGAAAGAAGAGGGAAGAAAAGAAGGTGCTAAACAAATAACAGAAGAAAGAATTGTTTTGTAAATGTTAATATTTGGCAAACAGACATTATGGCAAAAGGTATTAAAAAGAGAATCAAATTAATTCCATAATGATATAACTTTAAACAAGCTAGAAATATATAAGTATTGCAATGCTTATAAATATTATAATGTTTGTATGTTATGCAATGTACATGATAAAATGTTTTCAATTATGCTATATCATATTTTACTTAACTACAAGGAGAAATTGATAAATACAACAAAAATGGGAGATTTTAGCAAATAACTCTCAGCAAGTAAGAGATTAAAAATAAAATCACTAGTAAAAATATAAAATACTAAAAAATATTAACACTTTGATATATTGGGCATAAGTAAAACACTGTGTATGCACATACACAAAACAGATAATATATAATTAAGTGCACAAGAATATTTTTAAAAATTAACCTTGTACAATGCAATGGATACTAATTTCAAAATGTTAAATGGATAATATCTTTCAAAACACATTCAATTTTTAAAAACTGAAATTAACTAAGAAATCTGTGGAAAAATTGCTGGAAAATATTTAAAACATTTTTGAATTACTAGGGAATCAATTAAGAAATTATGTTAAGTTATAAAATTCTACTAATAATATAGAACTTTAATAACTTATATCAAAAATTGAGGAGTAAAACTATAGTAATAATTTAGAAGCTAGTTTATAACTTGAATTCTTACAGAAATAAGTAGCTCATTATTGAGCAATGCATCCCAGAGTTACATGCCCAATAACCTAGTAAAATGTTTTAAAAATGAAAGAGTTTGGAAAGAAATAATGAGTATAAAGGCAGCAATTAATGAAATAGAATACAAATTGTAATAGAGTAACAAAAAACCCATTATTTGAAATAAAGTAACTAATTTAAAGAGTTTGCAAAATTGATCAAGTAAAAGTATTGGAATGGAGATAAACTGGTGCAGATGTGCAGGGATATTAATGGAGGTAAATATAGTTGAACACACATAGGCCAATAAATTTAAAGGCAATTGACCAGGCTTGATTTGTGGAAGTATATCACCAGTGAAAATGGAGTCAAAAAGAGATAGAAAACAGGAATGGCCCCATAAGCATAAAGTACATGGAATTGTGAATCCAAAATTTTCCTCAAGTACTGTTTTTAAAATTTCACTAAATATTCAAGCAACAAGTACTTCTCCTTCTTATTCAAACAGTTTTAAAAAATAGAAAAAAAAATTCTCCAAATTGTTTTGATAGTTAAGCCTCTTACTGAGATATATACGATATGAGAAAAAAATTATAAACCAATCTCAACTATTAAATTAAACGCAAAAACATACATATTTATGTTTCTGAATTTAGTGATGTGTAAAAATTTCAATGACTTATTATCAAGTTCAATTTGTTTAGGTATGCTGCTTAACATTTGAAATCATTTAATAAATTCAAATTGAAGTAACGAAATTACATGATAATTTTAATGGAAGGAAAAAACATTTGATAAAATTTAAAATCCATTATGATAATAGCTTTTAGCCAACTAAAAATGTAACTGTAATTCTGACAGAGGATAGCTGTACTAAATCTATGGTGAATGTCTGATTTAATGTTTAAAAATAAGGATCATTTCTTTTATTATCATGATATACACTATAACGCTTTTTTCAAAATTCTGTCCCTTTAAGTTACAGTGATTTAATTAACTTTAGAAAGTAATAAATATATAAACCTTGAAAAGAAAAGAAAATAACTTGAAATTATTCACCAATAATGAGAAACATCTAAAAATTAAATGCTAGAATTAATAACATCGTTTAGCAAATTAGCTATTTTAAATCACAGCACCAAAAAGAAAATCCATTTTTAGAAAGTTACTATTTGACTATTCTCAATGAAAATTAAACAGAAGATAACTAGGGGCCCAATTATTCAAAGAGGTATAAGGACATAATGTTGAAAACTATACTTTACTGAAAGGCAATGAAAAAAAGGACTAAAACAATTATGTATCATGAAACAACATAGTCTCTTACCCCAAATTAATCATAAATTAAATAGAATTCTAATCAAAATTCAAGTGGTGTATGCATGCACACGTGTGTGTGTGTGTGTGTGTGTGTGTGTGTGTGTGTGTGTAAGAAAAAAGAGTCAGGAAGAGCCAAGATAGCGAAGGAAAAATAGCAGCAGTATAAAGACTTGAATGACAGATATTAAGACTTACTACTTTCAGTCCACATGCTATTGGATCTGGAATAGAAAAACAGATCAATACGACAATCAGCTAAGAAACAGAACCCCTTATGTGCTGTAAATTCATTGATGAGAATTGGCATTGCAAATAGGTGAAAAAGAGATGAAACAAACATTCAATAAATGATCGTGGATTTTAGTTATCAATATGGAAATTTATTTTTACTTTTTAGCATATATTAAAACCCCTTAAAGCAAATTACAGACCTAAATACAAAATATTCAATCTTTAGGAGAAATTCACTTTAGTTTTGCAATAAATTTCCTATAAATAGAATTTGCAGCCTTAAATTAAAATTGAGTATAGTTATATCAAAAAGCACCACACATGAAGTACAAATACAAGCCAATGACAAAACAACTGCTAAATAATGAATATCAAGAATATATATTTTTAAATTTCACAGATAATTGAGAAATAGCCCAAGAGACAGTAAAGGCATGGGGATTTATTTTTAAGAAAATTAAACAGAAATAGACAATAAACATAAGAAGATAACCTCATTAACAACTGGTGAGGAATACATTTTAAAAGTCATTACGATGGAAAAAGTTAAACAAGTCTTATCATATTATGGGTTTCTGGTATATATATTAACTGGCATAACAATGTTCAAGAAATGATCACTGTCTAGTAAGGTTGGTGTGCAAACCTTATGAACCAGAAAATCTACTCACAAATACAATGTGAGCAGTGGTTTTCAAACTTCATTTGATTGAAGCACATAGGCCAAAAAAATAAGAAAATGTGATTAAAATTTATGTAGCCTTATTTTGTGAATGGCACTCTGTCATTATGCATTCTATCAATTATGTTCAAAAATTCTATTCATAACTCACTGAGTTGATTTCGTGCCAATAAAGAGTTGTGATTTATGATTTGAAATACCCTGCCCCAGAGCAACTCTTGCACTATGTAATAGAAAAAGGCCAGAAGAAATTTCAAAGAAACATTTTTGTAACATATAAAAAGACAAAATCATGATGCCTACTTTTAAGAAAACAAGGACTAGGTTGTGTTGTATAGTCATACAATGAACTATTATGTAGCAATAAAATTAAATTAAATTTAGTTCACAAAAGTCATCTACAACAAATACTGCAAATTACATAAGAATACAGATGTTTCTGATTCATGCAAAGTTAAAACATGCAAAATTAAGAAATACACAAGAGAGAAGGAGGAAAGAGATTATAGATAAGTACATACATATTTGTGAAACAATATTTCTACTTATTCATTAAAATAATCTGAATAAGTATTGGAAAATTAGACAATCAATTAAACACTATTTTAGAAGTTGATATGGTTTGGATTTGGGTCCCCGCCCAAATCTCATGTCAAATTGTAATCCCCAATGTTGGTGGAGGGGCCTGGTGAGAGGTGATTAAATCATGGGGGTGAACTTCCCCCTCTCTGCTCTCTTGATAGTGAGTGAGTTCTCACAAGAGCTGGTTGTTTAAAAGTGTGCAGCAGCTTCCAGTTGTCTCTCTTCCTCCTGCTCTGGTCATGTAAGGAGTGTCTGCTTCCCTTTTGCCTTCTGCTATAGTTGTAAGTTTCCTGAGGCCTCCCCAGCCCTGCTTCCTGTAAAGCCTGTTGAAGTGTGCGCCAATTAAACCTCTTTTTAAAAATAAATTACCCAGTCTCAGGTATTTCTTTACAGCAGTGTGAGAATGGACTCATACAGAAGTCTTAAAATATCTGATTACTTAATGATGTAAACAACTGAATATAAAGTAAATTGACCGTCAATGTAAGGCTGAGGACCTCTTGTGTAAAAGAAATAGTTCACAATTTGAGTAAGTGATTTTCTTTTATTTACATTGCAAGAAACAAAAACAAAAATAAAGCATACAAAAGAAAAAATTTGGTCTGTAATTCCACCACCAAAGTACAATACTGAAATTCTTAGCAAATATTCTTTAAAACCATTTGTATTCATATAATATATGTACATGTTTTCATTTGTATAAAATAGATAATATGAATGAAATATATATATATATAATATATGTTTACACACACACACACACACACACAGTCAACCCTCGTTATTCATGGAGGATTGACTTCAGGACTCCCCTGCCCTCTCAAGCATACCAAAATCTAAGGATGCTCAAGTTCCCAATATAAAAGGTGTATTGTTTGCATATAACATAGGCACATCCTCCTGTATACTTTAAATCATCTCTAGATTACTTAAAATACCTAATGCGATGTAAATTCTATGTAAATCATTGTTATTCTGTATTGTTCAGGGAATAATGACAAGAAAAAAATGTA
This sequence comes from Piliocolobus tephrosceles, assembly GCF_002776525.5. Lineage (NCBI taxonomy): Eukaryota > Metazoa > Chordata > Mammalia > Primates > Cercopithecidae > Piliocolobus > Piliocolobus tephrosceles. The sequence continues at coordinate 17,768,223 of NC_045436.1, read as the reverse complement.
GGTACATGTTTAGTACAGATGCAAATTTTTTAAAATATATTTTTTATCAATAATAGGTTGAATCTCCACATACAGAACTCAGACCTACAAAAGGCTGTGTGTGTATATGTGTGTGCATATATATAAATAGCATGTTACATATATATATACAACATGTTATAATTAAACTGTTAAATTCAACATACTCTTAACTTCCTTCCCTCCAACAATACATTGAAGTTTTTCCTTATGCAATTAGTTAAAAGTACATATTTTGTTTTATTAGCTGCAAAGTATCATAGTTTTTGGTATGAAACAGTATTTATGTTCTTATTAATAAATATTTGTTACTTACTAATGTGTGTGTGTGTGTGTGTGTGTGTGTGTGTGTGTGTGTGTGTGTGT